>NC_056735.1:1709891351-1710156351 GCF_019279795.1 Protopterus annectens | reverse complement strand
ATAGTTGTTAATAGAAAAAAATAACCAGATATTTGTAGATGAAAGAAACTTAGCACATTCATGCCTTTCATCATTTTTGTCTTATTTCCCAAGCTTATTTGTTTACAAAAAATTCTTGTTTACAGCATAAGCAAAGGACATTAATCTAGACATCCACCCTTATAAAAACAAGGAAAATTATCCATCATTCTGCATATAATACAATCAGAATACTTCCACATCCCACCACAGCAGCCTAAGATCATATCATATTAACTTAAACTTGCTCCTGTCCAGCCTTTCTTATCTTGTTATAGTGACAGCCTATATTTCTTACAGCTAAGAAAAACACTTGTTGACTTTAATACCTTTAACATATACAACAGTCACAGAAAAGATCCCTCACATTTAAAATAGCCCTGACTGTACCCCATATAAAACTGCTTTCCAGTATAACATACATTTTATGGGTTCCGGCGTGTAGATCGCAAGACAAATGCCCGCGAGCTACAACGCCAAAAGCAGAAGGCCTCAGCACCACTAGATCGTAGAGCGGTGCTACCGAAAGATAGATACGCTGTGGGAATCCACGCAGTAGGAAAACTTATAAAATGGAGATGTTCCCTAATGTAAATAAGCGGGCTGTTTCCTGACAGTGGAAATAGCCTTGCTAGACAAACGATCGGCAAGACAAGTGGTGGAGAGGGACCAAACACTCACAGAAAGACAAAACAGCTTACCTGTAGCCCATGCACAAGCATTCCAAACCCGCAAACACAACCTGTGCTGTACAGCTCACTGTGGGAAGCTGACGGACAGAAAACGCCAAAGAAGCTGCAGCCGAATGATAACCCCCATACATGCGAACCGTACACAAGTCACAACAGCAGATGAATCCCTTCCCATACACCCCAACCATACAGTTTCTGCAGACTACCCAGACTACTGCAGATTATGTTTGGCCCATAGTGAGAACTATTGTGGTTGTCTGGCAGAGTAGTAGCAAATTAATGTGTGCAGGAGTTAGAAAGTAATTGCAGACATTTAGAGTTTCAGATGTCACACTACACAATATGCATGCTAATGCACACCTGCTATCCTATCCACTGTACAAGTTTGCAAAGGCAGAATGTGACCCTATGTGTACTAGTGCTATGGCTTTGTCCAGACTACCTACTCCAAGGGGCTGAGAGGTATGCCTGCAACAGAAGGGCACTGTCCTTCCAGAGCCACCCTACAGCAGTGGCAGGTGGACACATGCCAATCTTAACAATCACAGACCACCTACCCAACATTGCAAAAGCAAGCACAGTAGAACAGAAAACAGACACAAAGGGGAGGGAAAGTATGAATGGGACACAAAAGAGTATCAACCCACCTCCAAGTCCACAACAAGGCAGCATGCCCATAATGTGGGGGTTGTCAAACCCATCCAATGGTTGTTGCAGCTGGGGTATGCACATATGCAGGGACATGTAGGCAGAAAATGGTGCTATACAGGGAGACATCCCTATGTGATCTCTGTCGCTGAAACTGAGGCTGGGCCCTGCACCCTGATTGGCCAACAGCAATAGCTGGGTGTTAAAGGGTACTTGTGCAGTACATGCAGAAAGTACAGTTTTGTACCTAACATAAATGTAGATGTTCGAGTGTATACACTGCTGCAGTCATTATACTTGGGTTATCCTGCCATCAGGCGGTTCCCCAGTCGGCCTGAGTTCCAAAGTCTTGGTCCGGCATCGGTTGCTGTCGCCTCCTCCCTGACGTCAGAGCGACAGGGGTATATAAGATGCAGCCGACGCCATTTTCTTCAGTTTTTCTTGTCCCAGATGTCAGGTGCCTCTAAATAGGTAGGCAATTCCAACTGCTAATAAAACATACATAATAAAAGCAAAAAACAACATACAGTTACCAGCAAATACTCCCCATAGGTAGTAAGGGCAGAAGACATAGGTACGTACCAGCCAGCAGGAGGAGAAGGAGGGAGGGTAACCTGGACTGCAGCAGTGTATACACTCGAACATCTACATTTATGGTAGGTACAAAACTGTACTATGTTCATCATGTTACACTGCTGCAGTCATTACACTTGGGTAGAATCCCAAAGCTGAGGAAGGGTGACTGGTTCTATAAGGCATTAGGGGTGGCTATAAGGCCCTGCAGCACTGCAGTGGCGAAGCCAGCTCTGGATTTAGATTATAGAGGCAGATGGTAATGCTTGGTGAAGGTATGTACAGAACTCCAAGTTGCTGCTTCCAAAATATCCTTGGTAGGTACTCCCCTGAGGTAGGTAGTTGAAGTGGCTGTTGCCCTGGTGGAGTGAGATCTAATGCTGCTAGGTACAGGTTTTCCATGGTATGTGTAGCAGAAACGTATACAATGTCCTATCCATTTTGAAACAGTCTGTTTTGAAATGGCTTTTCCCTGTGCTCCTGCAGCATATGCTACCAATAACTGCTCAGATTTTCTGAAAGCTTTGGTTTTGTCCAAGTAGAAGCGTAACTGCCTGTGAATGTCCAAAGAGTGCAGTAGTCTCTCCCCTTTATTCTGTGGTTTAGGATAAAAAGTTGGCAGGTGAATAGTTTGGTTTAGAGCCACACTGGATACCACCTTTGGCATAAAAGTAGGGTTAGTTTTCAAAGACACCCTGTCCTGGTGGAAAATGAAAGGTTCCACTGCCATTAGTGCCTGTAATTCTGAAACTCTTCATGCTGATGCTATTGCCAGGAGCAGAGCAGTTTTCCAAGAGATATATTTTAATTCTGCTGTGTTGGCTGGCTCAAAAGGAGGTAAAGTTAGCTTCTCCAAAACAAAGTTGAGGTCCCAAGTTGGAGTAGGTGCTCTACGGGGAGGTCTTATGTTTTTAGCCCCTCTGAGATACTGTTTTAACAGAGGATTAGAAAAAATTGGTGGATCCGTGTTGTAATGAGCAGAGATGGCAGAGGCGTGGATCTTGATGGATGAGAAGGAGAGTCCTTTGTCCAGCATCTCAGTTAAGTATTGTAGTATCTGAGGAATGTTTGGGACAAGAGGGTCAAGGCCATGAGCTTGGTTCCAGGCACAGAATCTCTTCCATTTATCCGAATAGGCTTTCTTGGTACTAGGCCTTCTGGCCTCCAGAATGACATACATAACAGCTTTGGAGAGAGGCTTTGCTTGCTTGACTAAGGAATCTTCCATGCAACTAGGTTTAAGGTCTTTAGCTGGCTGTGTAGCATTTGTTTGTTGTGCTGAGTCAGCAGATGTGGGATTTGAGGCAAAATCCAGGGTGGTTCTTGTGCTAAGCTCCTTAAGATTGGGTACCAGTGCTGATGTGGCCAGTCTGGTGCAATCAGGATCATCTTTGGCTCTTCCTGCCTGGCTTTTATGAGTACCTTTGGCAGGAGAGGTAGTGGTGGGAAAGCGTATACTTGTAGGTTGTCCCAGCTGAATGAGAGAGCATCCACTTTCCATGCTTGTGGAGGGTAACTCCTTGTGCAGAACTTTTGTAGCTGGCAGTTTATTGGGGATGCAAAGAGATCTATGTCCAGGCTCCACCATTTCTGTGTTATCATTCTGAATATTTGTGGATTCAACTCCCATTCGTGGGGATCCATGATGTTTCTGCTTAAGTCGTCTGTCAGTGTGTTTTTCTCTCCTGGCAGGAATTGTGCTTGCATATGAACTTGAAGGTTTATAGCTGTGTTCCACAGGGTCATAGCTTGTCTGCATAGGGGGTAGGAGTGAGTGCCCCCTTGCTTGTTTATGTACCACATAACTGTGGTGTTGTCTGTCTTTAGTAGTAGTTGTCCTGGATGTAGCAGGCCCTTGAAAGCTATAAGTGCATTTTGTACAGCTAGCATCTCTTTTTGATTGATGTGAAGATGCCTTTGTTCTGCGGGCCACGTGCCCTGAATACCTTTGCCTGCCATGTGTGCTCCCCAGTCGTAATCCGATGCATCTGTTGTCAGTGTTTGCCTGGCTGTGGGTTGTGTAAAAGACTGTCCCTTGTTAAGGTGACAAGCTTGAGCTCACCATTGAAACTCCTGCTGAAGGCAAGGGATTAGTGGTATAACTGTTTCCAAACTTTGACAGTGTTGAGACCATACATTCTTTAGGTACGATTGTAGTTTCCTCATATGCAGTCTGGCATATGGAATTAGTAGTATGCAGGATGCCATGTAACCCAAGGCCTGCAGAATTTTTCTTGCAGGGAGTTGGGTCTTTGTTGCCATCAATTGAAAGTATTGAGTCAGTTGTCCTTGTTTGCCTGGCGTGAGATAAGCCATCTGGGCCGTTGTGTTCAAGCTGGCACCCAGGAATATAATCTCTTGTGAGGGCACTAGTTTTTATTTATTTTCGTTTACTATGTATCGCAGGCAACTTAATAACTTTTTTACAAATGCCAGATGCTTTAGAAGAATGTCCTTGCTCTCTGCTTGAATCAGGCAGTCGTCCAGGTATGGATAAATTTGAATTGCTTTCTGTCTGCAAAATGCAATTACTGGTGCCAGGCACTTTGTGAAGACCCTGGGCACAGTAGATAAGCCAAAGGGCAGTGCAGAGAATTGGTAGTGCATTGAACCTGCTATAAATCTGAGGTATCTTCTGCAATTTTGTCTGATAGGGGCATGCAGGTATGCCTCTTTGAGGTCCAAAGTCATGAGCCAAGCTTTCTTGCCCAGCATGGGAAGAAGCTGCTGTAATGTCAACATTTTGAATTTCGGAACATCCAGGTAAGTGTTTAGAGATGAAATATCCAGAATGAACCTCCAGGCTTTGTCCTTTCTGGGTACCAGAAAGGGTCTTGAGTAAAATCCTTGTCCTTGCTCCTGTGATGGTACCTTTTGAATAGCTCTCATATCCATGAGTGCTGTAATTTGTTTTTGAGCCTCTGCCCATTGATTTGGTGGCAGATTTGGCATTCCTTTTAACCTTGGCAGAGTGTGAAAGTGGAACCTGTAACCTTGAAATACAATGTTGAGAACCCATTTGTCTTTGGTGATCATTTGCCAATTGTGGTAGAAGAGTGCCAGTTTTCCTCCCAAGGGGGCTGCCAAGAAGGATTTGTTTGGCAACTGTAGTGGGAAGTCATTGCAGCTGCTTTTTATATGATTGGGGTCTGTCTTCCCCTTCTTTCTGGCCTGATGTAACCCATTGTCGAGGCCTGTAAGGACCTTGTGTGTGACCTCTACCTCTTGGACATCTGTATCTTCCCCTTTGAGGTCTGTCTGTAATTGGAAAGGACCAATTCTTAGTTGGCCAGTTTCTGCTAAATCTAGGAGGCTGAACCTGTAAGAAATCCTTCACCATTTGCATAGATTTTGCCTTATCCTCCATTTTCTTTAATACCTCTTCTGCCTTAACTCCAAATAACACATCCTGCTGCAAAGGTGCATCCAATAATTTTGCTTTAACATGATCTGGTAACGTATGTTCTTTTAACCAAGCATGTCTTTTAATGACAGAGCCTGTAACTGCGCTCTGCAGGAGGCCTTTAGAGAATCAAAACCAGATTGCAAAGTATGCTTTCCCACTTGTTCAGCTGCATGCAATAAATCCTGCACTTATTAGGATCTGATTCTGGAAGCATTTTTTTTTTTTTTGTTTTAACTGAGACAGTAAAAATTGCTGATATTTTAGCATGTGAAACTGGCAATTTAAGGCTCTCATTGCTAAAGTTGCAGACGTATATACTTTCTTTCCTCATCTGTCTAATGCTCTGGAATCTCTGTCAGAGGGAACTGGATTCTTGGCTGATGAGGCCTTAACTCCTTTGGGTCCCTGAGAAATAGTTTCAGGGTCAGCTACAGGGCTTTTATACAGAAATGTATGTGAGTCAGGGACTCTGTAGTATCTGTCAGGTTTAACAGGGGCTGGAGGTAAGGAATCAGGATTTAAGCTGGATTCAGTATACACATCATCCACAATATCTAACACTGGCGGAATAGCAAGGGGTCTGTGTTGAGGTAATAAAAGGAAGTCTCTGAGCCTTTTCTTGGATTTTGAGTAATCCTGGCCTTCCCAGTGGAAATGCTCCCTCATGGTATGTAGGGTTTCCCCAAAGGAGTAGTCCTCAGGCGGTGAGGCTGATGGAATAGATTCCTCAGCATCAGAATCCTTATAGGGGGGTAAAGAGTATCCTAGGTCTGAGGATGAATCAGAAGAGATGGACACCTGGTTGGATGAGTCATAATCTGCATTCTGTCTAGGCCTTTTATCAGGAGGGGGATGGGACCCCCTGATAAGAGTGATTAGGTCTTCGGCCATTTTGAGCATTTGTTTCTTAGGCATGGAGGCCTGTCCTGGAGAATGCTGTATTTGTTTCTTTGACTTTAAAGGAGGCTTAGACTTAGCTGAGGGTTTAATGCTTAACTGAGTAGGTCTGAAGACAGCCTCTGTAGCTGTGGGTTGCTCAGCTACTCTGGATCCCTCTGAAAGGTTAATCTCGGTAGGCTGAAGAACTTGTGCATCCGAAGGCCCAACCGTCTCCACGTGGGAGTCAGAGGTGGTTTGTGGTTCTACAGAAGTGGTCATCAGGGGCTGTGAAGGCACCTCGCTGAAAACCGGACAACTGGTGACTGGCCTAGAAGAGGCTTCATCGTCAGTTTTGGGCCTCGGATGCCTAGCCTTGTCTTTGCGCATTTTGTGTATTCCGGTTGTTGGAAGTTCTGATGGCATGGTATAATAGAATTTTCTACCAAAATAATGTTGGGTAAAATCAAACCGACGTTTAATAGTGCGCTTGTTAAACCTAGCACAAAACCGACAACCAGTGACGTTGTGGTCAGGGCCTAGGCATGGGATACAATAGGAATGGAAATCCCTATGAGGTATTTGCTTCCCACAAGAAATACAGTTATTAACTTTTACTGACATCGGTCTGAGGCAAGAAAAAGTTTCCCCAAACGGGGTACTTAGCTTTGTAGAAGACTTTGGTTCTGGATTCGGAATGAAAATCTCAGGAGACAGCCGACCGGCACTTGCGAACTGTTTTTGCTTCGGGCACCGCGTGGCAAGAAAGACTGAAGAAAATGGTGTCGGCTGCATCTTATATACCCCTGTCATGCTGATGTCAGGGAGGAGGCGACAGCAACCAATGTCGGACCAAGACTTTGGAACTCAGGCCGACTGAGGAACTGCCTGACGGCAGGATAACCCAAGTGTAATGACTGCAGCAGTGTAACACGATGAACATCCAGTGGTGTATGCAAGCTGGGAGACTCCTGCTGGACTACATTCACTTGCCAATTGCATGGCTGTGTGAACTGCACATAGAGAATCCTTAGCTGGACAGGTAGTACGAGCAAGGTGGTGTGTATACTGTTGAAAAGGGCCATCGTGGCAACCAGGGTATATTTAGAAGGGTACAACACAAGGTGTTGTACAGCAATATATCCAAACTGTGATACTGGCCTGTACCAAAGTTGTGTCTACATCCTGTTCCCTGCTACACTGGCAGTGATGGATACCGAGAGGCCATCAACAAGTGGCGTTACCATGATGGAATCTATGTACCTGTATAGCCCCGGTCAGCTTGGCAACAGATACAGCACAGTGCCCAGCCAACAGGGCAAACCAATGCAGGTAGTGGAGGGATATCTCTACCATTTGGAGCGTAAAGCACCACATAAACAGTACTGGGCATGTATTGAGGCCTGCAGAGGTCGTGCCATCACCATTCGCCAGAATGAGGGGGAAGAACTGCAGAAATCACTGCCACACCAGCATGGCCAGATGCAACAACAGCCCAAGTGGCTACACTGTGCGCAGAACTGCGGCAGAGGGCAGTAACCAGCAATGACCTGCCAAGCCTGGTAATGCAGAGTGTCCTAGGCACAGCAGATGACAATGTACTACAAGAGATACCTTGCCGTGCCACCCTGCATCGTAGCATAACCAGGGTACAGCAGAGGGCAACGGGCATCCATGACCACACCTCCAGCAACACTTGTGGATACTGATGTCAGCCAGTATCCACTCCGTAGTGGCAGCTTTATCCTCTGTAGAAAGTCTGATATGGATTGGACTGATTCCTTGGTTCTACTTACTACATCACAGAATCTGACTGATCTGTGCAGGTCTGACATCATTCTTGGGGATGGCACCTTCCCCACACGGACTGATATATGTCACCAGCTGTATACATTACATGGATGTATTGGCACCCCCACCTCAGCAAGGATCATCCCCCTGGTGTACTGTCTCATGACACGGACGTCAGAGTCTGCATACAACAATATGTGGGAGATACTGAAGGGTATGGCCGCAGAACAGGGATGCACCTTGGCTCCACAGTACATTATGACTGATTATGAGAAGGCAGCGATCTGTGCCAGCCATAAGGCATTCCCTAAGAGTATTCTGAAGGGGTGCTTATTCCATTTTGCACAGATCATTTGGCGCCAGATCCAGCATCACCACCTTGTAGCCCTCTATGGTATGGACACTGCTTTCTCAATTGCCATCCGCAAGCTGATTGCGTTGGCATTCCTATCAATGGAAGACACTGTCCCTGCATTTCTGGACATTGTGGCTACTTTACCAGACTATGCTCAGCCTATTGGCGTATTTCTGGACCATCATTATGTGCGGGGCAGACCACACAAGTATACATCTTGCTGCTCAGCACAGCAACAACTGCCACTGTCCTACCCTTTGAGGTTTTGGAATGTGTGTGATGTCTCTGACATGGACTTCCTGCAGACAAATAACCAGGTGGAGGCATGGCATCATCGGGTGAAGGTGTTACTGGGATACCCTACTGAGCACCTATCTGACCTTCTGTCTGTTCTGCAGCAGGAAAAGAATCTGACAGATACCCGACGGGAGTCTCTTTTGAGGGGGATGCCTGTGACACCACATAGGAAGGCTATTGTTGTAAGTGAGCGTCGCCTAAAGCACATCTTGCAACATAAGTGTGACTACAGTGATGTGCGGGATTTCCTCTGTGCTGTGGCACATTTCTACAAATTGTGATTATATTTGGGTTTAGTATGCACCAATCACTACACACATCACTTTACATTTTGTGTTAATAAAGGCTTTGCCCACAGCACACAGGTTCATAGGTTCATAGGTTCATAGATTAGTACTAAGCTAACTGCCTTGTGAGCCATTTTAAGCCTAGCCAATTATCCCTTGTGAGACTCAAACCCTGCACCTTGTGTTTGTAAGGCAAACACCTTAACCATTAGGCCACCCTCCCAACAGGTTTCATATTACCACTTTCATGCCCACGTGGCATCCTATGCCAGCCACATGTTCCACTGACAGTTGCACATGGTTCTAGGGGGGTGCAGAGTGTATCACTGTGGGGGTTTGTGTCTACCACCTATGGTTAGGGTGCAAGGAGTTCCTGTATTCCCACAGGGAATTATCTGCAGGAATTTGTCACTGCAGCTAAACTGCCAACCTGCCATGTGTCCATATCCAGCTGTCTCACAGGGGGGTGTCGCACTGCCTAGGTGCCTGAACCCACATTTTATATATCATGAAATTATTTATAAAAATACTAATAAAGAAGACAATTGTTTTATATACAGTTACTTCTTTTTCCTTTTAGTGTCATTCTAAAGATTAATGACATAAAGGGGATATGTTTACAATCCACCCAAACATTTAACAAAGTCAACAAAATTTCAGTCTTTCTCAGCCATGTTTTTGCTGCAGAGCCATATTTCACAAATGTGATTGATGATTTACAGCCTCCCATTTACTCACTCATTTCTGTGTTGCTGGTCTTCTTCCTGATTATCTTGATCTCTCATCACCAAACTCTGACTCAAGTCCAGGGTAGTACTGGTTATTCAAGTCAATTCTTGTGGTTTTTTTGTCTCTAAACCATTTTTCTTTGGAACAATGTAAAAGGTTTCAGTGGCAAAGTCCTTCTATGAGCTTTATTGTCAGAAGAATGAGAAGCAGAATCCCCTTTCGGCTAGCTTGATCACTTTTTGTTGGATAAGTTTTTATTTCCTCCTTAGCCTGTTGTAGATCCAAAAATGTCTGATCAACTAGAAAAAAATATTCTGAAGACAGCTGGATGCAGCAGCTTGAATCTCACACATATCTCTTGACACTTCCTAATTGCTGAGATAAATTTGCCTCTCTTTTGCCTGGCGTACAGTGAATAATCATTTTTATTTATTTTCCTTTCAGCCACAGTTTTGTCAGGATGAACTCTTTCTGCTGGTATGATTGCATCTTTACTAATATAGGTCTTGGCTGCTTTCTCATTACCAGGTTTAGAGCAAACACTCAATGTACCCTTTCAGTTAGATCCCAGATCTGGTACTCACAAATATGGGAAAGCGCTGCATCCCCTATATGTGATGTTCTCACTGATAAGATCAGATCACAAAGCAGTCTCCCTAGAAATTAAGGTAAATCTAGACCCCCTACCAAATCCCAAAAACTTTAAGAACTTTTCTAAGGCAAACTACCTCCTACTGAGTGGCAGCATAGCTAGATTTCAAGCTAAACTACCTCCTACTGAGTGATAGCATAGCTAGATTTCAAGCTACCCCCAAATCCAGAAAACACAGAAGCCTGTGCAGAGGAGTATAAAAAAGCCCTGCATGACCACATAAACACAGAAATGGCAGTACCAAACCAAAATACGTCCATGTCAAACAGCAAAACAAATCACCATAGTGGACCCCTGGTCTTAATAGATTGTACAACAAAAGAAAGAAAACCCTATCGAAAAGTAAAAGGGAATGTACACAACAGAGCAATAAATCCATCCTTAGTATAAACAAGTGAATCAGGGAACTACTTAAGTCTCTGAAAATAGACTTTAAGGTAAAAATAACCTCCAAAACTAAAGATAACAATAATGCCTTTTTCAGTTATGTCTGCATTCTTAAGGGCAAAACCCAACAATGTGTGGAAATAGTTACAGATGGCATCTCCTATATTCATCCAGAAGACATAGCAAATCTGCTAGCTGATAAATTTCACTTTTCTATCACTCCCAGTTCTCCTCAGGAAATACCCTCCACCACTTCTCTGCCATTTATCACAAATTAACAGGTAGCCACTGTGCTCTCTAAAGCTAAAAACATGGCGTCAATGGGGCCTGTGGATATACCAGGTTGCCTCTTAAATAGCTTAAATCAGGATCTATCAGGCCCATGAGGATCTCAATTTAACCACAGCATCTGAACTGGCGCTGTTCCATTAGAGTCAAGAACAGTTGTGGTCATCCCTCTGCTCAAGGGAGGACTGTCAAATAGCCGGGGACATTTATTTATTTATTTTTTTACTTATATATTTCAGTTTGATTACCGGGGAAGTCCACTGGGCCAGAATGTGCCCATTTTCAGTGGAGGCCCGGGGAGAAAAGCTCCATAAGAAACACAATTACAGGTTACAAAAAATGCCAATGCAAAGATAAAATACATATATGAATTCATACAAAACAGGTATAGTAAGAGAATAAATTGTCATTATACATGCAATGAGACAAAGGTAGCAGGTATTTACATTCAGAGCAATAAGAATCAATTGTCAAGAAATAGGCATCAGTGATTACTTGATAATTGTGTTTTATACATGCTAGGAGTCAAGAGAGAGAAATTGAATGATCTGAAGGTGATGGATTAGGTTTGTGTTAGGTAAATAGAAAAGGAGAAGATGTGGTGAAGTGTGGAGCAGGAGTTTAGTAGGCTCTATGGGGAAATTTATATGTATTTATGTAGGGTGAAAGCAGGAGCATTTATGCTTGGAAGATAGAAATGAGAAAAGTTGGGTCTTGAAGGATTCGGGGTCAGGTATCATCCTAAGTGAGGTAGGAAGAGAGTTCCATTTTTTGCCTACAGTGAAAGAGAGAAGGAGTTGGCCTGCAGGGCGTTTGGGTTTATGAATAGAGATTAAATTTTGGTGTTCAGATCTCAGAGATCTGGTTGGGATGTAAGGGGGAAGGATGTTTGCTAGTGCTGGGCAGTCTGGACATTACAGACCCATAAGGTTGACTAGTCTTACTTGTAAGGCTATGGAAAAAATAACCATGGATCTGACAAATGATGACATAGGTAAACTCAAAACACTGGACCCGACCTAATTTGGCTTCATCAAGAGCAGGTCATGTCAACTAAATCTGGAGGACTTCTTTGAGAAAGTCGATAAGGCCATGGATTACGGCAAAGCAGTACATATCTACCTTGACCTGGCCAAGGCATTTGACAATTCCCACCTCAGGCATTATAAACAAAATCACAAAACTGGGCATAAACCCCTATGTCACCAGATGGACAGCCAATTGGCTAAAGGACAGGACACGTGGTTAAAATGGGTGATGCAAGTTCCAGCAAGAGGCAAGTTACTAGTGTTATGCTACAGAGCTCAGTCCTGGGAGCACTCCTGTTTACCAGTGTGGAAAGCCTCTGGATGAAAAAGTCTGCAGACACCTGCAATACTTCAGGAGGACTTAAATCAGGCAAATAACTGGTATCAGAACCATGGCCTAAAACTAAATGCGAAGAAATGCTTTATGATGCCCTTTGTGAAGTCATATGGTCCTTCTAAATACAACATTAACAACACACCCCCTAAGAGAAGACTCAGAGGTGAGGGGTCTAATTACACAGATAGATAGTAGCCTGAACTTTGTCACTTGTTCACAGTGGTGTGGAAGTCCTTGCTTTTAAGTAAATGTATGGCATCTAGATCCAGGGACATTATAGTCTCACTTTACCGGGCTTTCATTAGACCAGTAATCGAGTACAATATGCCATTTGGAATGTACTTGACTAGGAACTTACAACAGCTGGAATGACCTCAGTGGTTCCTCACTAAGAAAATACAGGGTGTTAACAACATGTCCTATGCGGATAGACTGAAAGCACTTTCCCTCTACTCTGTCTCCTAGCAGCTGTTAGGCGGTGGCTTGTGCCTGACCTACAAAGCACTCACAAATTCAGCCTTGATGGAACTGCTACATATTTGCAAGACAAACAGTATGAGGGATACCCATTCTAGGGATCTAAATTTAGTCAGTGAATCAAACATAACATGTTGGAGAAACAGATATGTGTCTCAGATACTCCTCTTTATTTTGGAATAGGCTTCCTATTCAAGTTAAGAAGAGTCCTTCCCTGGCCCTCTTCAAGATCAGCCTGGATCAATGGTTGGGGAATCATAAATTCACACCTGTAGTGACATCAGTCTGTAAAATCTGTAAAATACTGAAGGCATAGGCACAACCCATGCTATCCTGCCCCCAGGGGTCATACACTGGGTAAAATCGGACTATATTGGCTAGGCTTGTAAAGGCTCTTGAGCCATTAGCCTACTAGTGTCCTATGAACCTGTGCACCTATGAATTAACGAATCTTGCAGTGGAACCCCAGTCCAGTTGCCTATTTGTGCTTTCATAAAATGAATGCAGTAAATTTCCTCCAGTTTCTCTGGTAAAGCAGAAAATCTCAGGTTTTCTCTGCATGCTCTGTCTTCTAACTGTTTTTTTGCAGCAGGTCTTCTTGAGAAGCTTTATACTCAGCCAGCCTTTTCTTCATTTCAACCTCTGTTTTTTTGTTTGTTTTTTTTTTTTGCAGTTTTATCACTTCATATGAATAGCTAGTTAAAGCTTCTTTTTCCAGTCTTTTGTTATTTTAGCTTATATATTCCTTTAATGTTTCATTTTTATTTTAATCACCACACCTTTGAGTACATCTGACTTTTTTCCTCTAAATTACTGGAAGCCATCTATTGTACCAAAGGTGAAGCTTGAGCTACTTTTTGCTGAACAGCTGCAGGATTCTTCCCAGATAGTATTTTCTCTTCACCTTTTCTGACTGATTTTCCATCAGGTTCTCTAAATTTCTTCTTTGCTGGCATCCAGGCAGTGTTACTAGTCAGTAACTGAATATTACCCACAATGACCATTTTACTGGCTCCCTTTTCTCGATTTATGCTTTCACATTGGGAAAACTGAAATTAAGCTGTCAGTCAAAGTGCAGCTATCTTGGAATTCCCCTGGAATACGACTTACCAAGAAAGCTATTCTATAGCTCTAGTTATTAAAACAGTAGCTTTATAATTAAATTCTGATTATTCATCCATTTTGGAAAAAGTGCATGAAACAATTTAGTTAAATTAAGAAAAATATCACTATCCAGCAAATACAAATATTGAATAATAATATGAAGTGCCTTTTAAAAATATTTATTTAAAACACCAGTGTTCCAACTGATTCTGTTTATATAAATAACATATCAAAATGTTTAGAAATCTTCTTCATTTGATACACACCTCAGTACAATTTAAGACATCAGTACTTATACAGTATAATGATTTCAGCAAATATACTTATTACTAAAACAATAAAAATCTTACAAAATAACTTAAAATGCAAAATGTTAATGCATTAGATCATCTGTTTTATTTATTTCTTCAACAATGTTGTTAACATAACAATTAATATGGAAAGCAGTGTACACTTACATACCAAAATGGGTGAGTCAGGGTGGTAGGACCAAAGGTATGTCTTGTGCCTCTTCCAAACACTTCTTCTTCTTTCGGCTGCTCCTGTTAGGGGTTGCCACAGCAGATCAACTGTTTCCATTTCTTCTTGTCCTCTGCATCTTGCTCTGTCACACCAACCACCTGCATGTCATCTCTCACCACATCCATAAACCTTATCTTAGGCCTTCCTTTTTTCCTGTTACCTGGCAGCTTCATCCTTAGCATCTTTTTCCCAATATACTCTGCATCCCTCCTCAGCACATGTCCAAACCAATGTAATTTTGCCTCTCTGGCTTTGTCTCCAAACCTTCCAACCTGGGCTGACCCTCTAATATACTTATTCCTAATCCTGTCCATCTTCGTCACACCCAGTGCAAATCTTAACATCTTCAACTCTGTCACGTCAAGCTCTGACTCCTGCCTTTTTGTCAATGCCACTGTCTCCAACCCATATAACATAGCTGGTCTCACTACCCTCTTGTAGACCTTCCCTTTCACTCTTACTGGTACTCGTTTGTCACAAATCACTCCTGACACTCTTCTCCACCCACTCCATCCTGCCTGTACTCTCTTCTTCACCTCTCTTCCACACTCACCATTACTCTGAACTGTTGATCCCAAGTACTTAAACTCATCCACCTTTGCCAACTCATCTCCCTGCATCCTCACCATTACTCTATCCTCCCTCTCATTCACACACATATATTCTGTCTTATTCCTGCTGACCTTCATTCCTCTTCTCTCTAGAGCATATCTCCACCTCTCCAGGGTCTCCTCCACCTGTTCCCTACTTTCACTACAGATCACAATGTCATCTGCAAACAAGTCCACGGGGATTCTTGTCTGATCTTGTCTGTCAACCTGTCCATCACCATTGCAAATAAGAAAGGGCTCAGAGCTGATCCTTGATGTAATCCCACCTCCACCTTAAATGCATCCGTCACTCCCACCGCAGACCTTACCGCTGTCACACTACCCTCGTACATTCTCTGACGCTCCCGACTTCCTCATACATTACCACATCTCCTCTTTAGGCACCCTGTCATATGCTTTCTCTAAGTCCACAAAGACACAATGTAACTCCTTCTGACCTTCTCTGTACTTCTCCATCAACACTATCAGAGCAAACATCGCATCTGTAGTGCTCTTGCTTGGCATGAAACCATACTGCTGATCACTAATCATCACCTCCCTTCTTAACCTAGCTTCCACTACTTTTTCCCATAACTTCATGCTGTGACTGATCAATTTAATCCCTCTGTAGTTACTACAGCTCTGCACATCACCCTTATTCTTAAAAATCGGTACAAAAACATTTTTTCCCATTCCTCAGGCATCCTCTCACTTTCCAAGATTTCATTAAACAATCTAAAAAAACTCCACTGCCATTTCACCTAAACACCTCCATGCTTCCAAAGGTATGTCATCTGGACCAACAGCCTTTCCATTCTTCATCCTCTTCATAGCTATCCTTACTTCCTCCTTGCTAATCCATTTTACTTCATGATTCACTATCCCCACATCATCCAACCTTCTCTCCCTCTCATTCTCTTCATTCATCAGCCCCTGCCTCTTCCAAACACTGACAAACTATATACCCATGACATTATTTTGGGTACAATGGTAGTTGTTTGTGTTCCCTCAGCGGTTCAGATGGTGGAGGAAATTTTGCAGAATACAGGATTAAGCATTAGGAATAGCTAATATACATAATTTTACAATAAACAGAACATGCTGGAGAGATAGATTCCTGTCCCTGAGACTTCCCATACTCTGGAACAAACTACCTATCTATATCAAACAAAGCTCCTCATTAGCACTCTTCAAGAAAATCTTGATGATTGGATGTGAAAAGGAAGTTCATCCTGGGATCAATTCTATGGCTCTGCTCGACAGGGGCACAGGAAAATAATTTTCTTGGGTGGTGAAAGCCAGGGTACCTTTTTGTCTAAGCCTATATAGGCCCTAGGGCCAATAGCCTAGTACCTACCTATGAACCTATAGTTTGGGAAGGAATGATTACATACAGAGATTCAGTTTTTGGAACAGGAATTTAAGGTATTTGGTATGAGGTTTTGACATGGGTAGCCAGAATATATGCAAGTAAGTGAGGGAAGCTGCTGAAATGTGAGAGCAGCTTGTTTTTTTCAAAAATAAAATAATGTACATGGGGTAAGTCTATTGGGTTAGTTACTGCGACATACGTGGCAGAGGTTGATGTTGTCATAGGAAGACATGGAAATTGTGACTATTTGTTCTGCAATCTGGGTATAACTAACACCTATCAAGAAAGACAATTTGTATATTAAAGAAGAAGGGAGTAAACATCATGAGTCTGTAATTATTTAAGTTTCATTAAACCTATCTTTTTTGATGGACTATATAGAGGAAGGGTATATTAGGTGTTCCTCTCTAAGGCAGCTTTAAGGGATTGCTGGTGCATTGAAAAAGAAGTAGGAGGAGTTCAGAGGATGAATGTAAGAGGAGTTATTCAGGAAAGTCAGAAATAGGAATATTAATTAATTGTAAAGGTAAAAAAGTAGGATAAAGTTATATGAATTTGTGATGGAGATTTTTTTAGGAACCATAGGGGGGAGCATTTGTCATCTGAGGTGTGGGTTTCAGTCAAGGAGTGGAGAATGAGGATAAAATATTGAAAGTGATCTATGGGAGTTTGATAAGAGGCTGCCCGTAAAGGTACACCTGTATTGTTAGGAAAAAAAAGAGTGTGTTTGATAGTATAATGTAGAGTGGATGGGACATGGGTGAACATCTTTGTCTGTTAAGGAAAAGTTTGGTATTCAGGGCTTAACGAACAGCAACATAGACAAGACAGTTTGGTATATAACAACTGGACAGTATAATCTGGAAACCATTTGGGATTTTAATGTTGGTATATATGCAAACATACATGTACATATCTATATACCTATATATATATATATATATATATATATATACATATATATATATATATATATATATATATATATATATATATATATATATCCGGACACATGCTCGACTAGCATGTCCAAATCACAAGACATCAAACACACATACACGAAAGTGCTTAACATCGACAAGCGCTTCCATGTATGTGTGCCTGTTTCATAGATCGGACTACAGTGTGGGTAAGAGAAAATTCCCTTTTCCCCACTGTAGTGCGATCTCGGAGTGAAAATAATAAAGTGGGGGGGGTGCAGTGGGGCAAAGCCCCCCTGCAGAAATATAGATTTTATTTTGAACTACACATACACGGAAGTGCTTTTCGATGTTAAGTGCTTTCGTGTATGTGTGTTCGATGTTTTGTGATTCAGACATATACTAGTCGAGCATATGTCCTACACCTATATATATATATATATATATATATATATATATATATATATATATAGAGAGAGAGAGAGAAGACACGCACACACACACACACACACACACACACACACACACACACACACACACACACACACACATGCATATATATATATATATATATATAAGGTTGGGAAGGTGTAGGGCAGTACTCTGTAACAGAGTTTCTGAAATATAAAAAAACTATAATTATGCTATTAATTAAAAGTGGATGCTGTACATCTGGATGTATCAAAGGCCTTTGGCACAAGGCCCTATGAGGGCATGTTAAGTATCTGAAGTAATTTTAAGTACTTTGAAGCATATACTCAGTGAATAGATTATAAAGTGGGTAAGCAACTAGCCAGAAGGCAACTCTTGCATGGTCAAAGCTAGCAATAATTACCCATCAATCAATATATTCTTGTTGATTACTTTTGCTGAATAAGTTGGTATATTACGTGATGTGTAATTTTATTTAGAATATGCTTTATTTCATGATATGTTTTGTTTATTGAGTTTGTGTAACAAATCGTTCCTGTTTTTCATCCATAATACAGCATGGGATCTTAACCACTCAACTAAGGTACCACCAGCTTATACAGAACAGACCTTGGCTTAACATCTCACCCTGATGTCTACACATCAGTAATATGCCACGTTACACAGCAGTATGATGGAAAACTCAGTCACAGTTATGCCTTTTAAATACATGTTACTGAACACACAGAGAATCATCACAACTGGTTGAATGGGATGGCAAACAGTGTGCCAAAAGGACTAAGAAAAGAGTGTAGCTACAGGGAACCTCTAACTGGACATATAACAAAGCAAACTAATCAGCACAAATGCTGTCTGGTTACAACGGCAAAACAACAAAATAAACCTACAGAAAATACTCTTCTAAAATGATGAACAAGGCATACTAAAGGTGTTAAGGTACTTGGCAGGTCTCTTCCTTGTCTTAGTGAGCCATTTTAATGCATTTGTACCGATCATTTTATGCATAACATCTTCATGCAGAAGAAATATTCTTTATGAATATTCTACTTTTAAAAACCTATTTATAGAAAGGCATGCTGTTAATTTACAGGGTTACTCTTGAAGACTAGCTGTTTAATTTTTCTCTGGCAGTTTTGAATGCCATATCCTAACATTTGATGACATTACATCAATGTTTCTATGAGACACTGTGGACCTTGGGCAGAGAAGGTGAATGGCCAGATAATGGATCTAGTTCAAAAAATCAAAATCACTACACATCGAGTGGCTTATCATCTAATCGAAAATATCAAAGTGCAAAGCATTAATATGATAAAAAAAGTAAAAGATCTTTTTTGCAGGGGTGCGTCCACCTACACTCCATTCTCCTTACTAGTTATAAATACCAAATCTGAAAATACACTACAGTGTAGAAAAGGCCAATTCCCTAATCTCTGCTGTGCTGCGATCTCACATACTACATTTGCTGTTCATTTCTCTGCTTCGATGATATGCATTCTGATATTGAGATTTAGCTGCATAATAATATGGTCAATTAAAAAAACTGATATTGACCTGTAGAGAGCAACATTAGGAAAATTAATTGTTACTGACTTTACCAGGACTTCTAATGTTAGATAAAACACGAACAGGATTATTAAAATGAAATCAGTGCGCTTCAGAACAAATGTTATGTGATATCTTCTAAGTAGCAATATATAAGTAGACGTCTTTCTGATATTAGTAAATGACTTGTCACAAAACTGTACAGCAGCTTCCAGTTCATGTTTAACTTGAAAATCAACATATGACAATGTCTGAGATTTAGATATAAAGTCTATACTGAATAGAGGCAATAAAGAGAGAAATACATAAAGTCTTCTCATATTTCAAACAAAGTTGGGCAGTATGGATACAGATCTAATATGCTATTGAATAGGACTATGCCATATGACCGACTTTTTAAATTTTCAAATTTCATATGTCATATTTCATATGACTGAACGCAAACACATATGCATGTACAGAAATACAAGTGTGTGTGTGTGTGTGTGTGTGTGTGTGGGGGGGGTCTTTCTGTCTGTTTGTCTGTGTGTTTAGCCTAGCAATCAATGGACACTAATAAAATGGTGTGGCATAAACTTTAATCTGTACCACAGCACAAGATATTTACACACATACGACAATTTTATATATATATATATATATATATATATATATATATATATATATATATACATATATGGGTCTAGGACTATTCACTGAAAGCACATTTCACTGAAAGTCAAATGACTGTGCACAAATCAGTGAAAGCTCAATTCACTGAAAACACAATTCACTGAAACACATTTCAATGAAAGTTATATATGGCCTTTTCCCCACTGTAGTGTGACCCTGGAGTTAGTATATATATATATATATATATATATATATATATATATATATATATATATATATATATATATATATATATATATGGAGTAAGTGGGAGGTGTGGGGGAGCACCCCCCATATTGGGGGGTGTGGGGGTTCTAGCCCCCCACATACTTTGGATATATATTATGTTCAGAAAAGAGTAATTTACTGGAATTGCAAGTATCCATGTATATAGTTCAAAATATTTAAAATAGGTGGAGGGCTATGCCCCCCACACCCCCCAATGGAGGAGGCGGTGCCCCCACACCCCCCCCTTACTATATATACTAACTCCAGAGTTGCACTACGGTGGGGAAAAGGCCATATATAACTTTCAGTGAAACGTGTTTCAGTGAATTGTGTTTTCAGTGAATTGAGCTTTCAGTGAATTGTGCACAGTTAAATGTGTTTCGGTGAAATGTGCTTTCAGTGAATAGTCCTAGACCCATATATATATATATATATATATATATATATATATATATATATATACATATAAAGCTGCATAACGGAAACATGAAGCATCAGCTCATACAATGGTTATGCTGCAAATCAGAATACAGAATTAGTGATGTCAAAATAGAAGTACCATCAAGATTCGACATTTAGATTTTTTTATTGTTTTTTTACAATGCCCACCACAGTGCCGATCTACATTTGCTTCTGAATCCTGTGTAAAGAAACATAAATGTAGTAAAGAGTAGAGTAGAGTACAACATTAATGTTAAGGGGACAGGAGGAAGTAAATTAGTAAGCACAGTGTTGCACCACACATTGCATGAATCCAAGATAGTATCACTTCTAGCCAACAAATGTTGGAATACTTCTTCGTTTGTCAACCACTTTTGTTTTCAGATGGTGGAATGCTGCACAATGCTCTGCTCCAATTAATTTCAACATGGCTCTGCTCAAACTGATCTACCCTTATAATATCAAACATATACAAGTGCTTCTTGCCAAGGGGACTTCTCAGTCTCCTGTGCCATCCCTTGACTGCATTTTGACTTTGTTGGTAACCCAAACATGCATTATCTCAGTGATTCCAAAACTTTATTTCAAATAAAGGTGAGGAACATTCTGTAATGGACATATTAGTGCCATACCATCTTGGTCTTCTTAATGTGCAATCTTCCTGAAAGAAAAAACACAGCGGCTTACAAAAATAAGGCATGTCTGCCTCATTTTCTATGAATGTATCAGTTGCATAAAAAACAAGCTAGGAATCTGTTTGCATAATATGGCAAAATCTGTGATGTTTCCAAACTCTATTGCAAGCCTCATCTTCTGTATTTGTTGCCATACATACTGAATGAACCAACAGCCCTTTGGTGTTGTCAGGTATATTTTTGGTGATAATGTTAACCACGCCTTTTTCAAAGTCATGCAGTATCATGACAGGTTTTACGTGTAAATACATCTGTTCACAAACTTCCTTCACCAACCTCCAGCAGTGTTGCCACTAATTGTAAATTATTTTCAATGTTGGAAAGCAGTTCCATGACAATGGACTCATGCAATTCATATTATTAGTTATAGATGAAGATGCTGGAAGCTGGAAAAATGCTGCACTAGACATAGATAGATTTCATGAATTTTGATCTGCACTGAAGTATTAGCAATAAAGTGACAAAATATAAAAAATTTCAACTGTATTAAAATTAAAACATAAAATCAGCCATAAGACAGTTCTTTCACAAAAGTCTACGTAATCTACATAAAATCTTGCTTAGTAGACAAACTGTGCAGTTACTGTATCCCACCAACATCAATGAAAACAGTAAAGCAAAATTAAAATAAATCAGAAAAATGGCTAAGTGGAATATGTAGAGGGCTTCTGAAAAATAAAGTACATGTCTTACTTACACTCTACGTTTCAGAATTGCACTTCATGATGCATGGCTTCATCACTCATCAGAAAACTTGTTCACTAAACAAACACTATAAGATGCTTCATTTATCTAATGCAAACTCCCAAAGATCCCATAAATTTGCACACATGTACACACATACATATATGTAAATATATAATATACATATATATTTGACTAAATCACAAATCAGTGAACATAATAGTATGATAACTCATTTGACTAACATAACAAACATACCACAAAAAATATTTTTTTTTGTGGTTTACTGATCAAACCACATTTTTCGACTCATCATTCACAGAAAATTAAACACAGAGAATGGTGAGTTGAACCCCCCAAAATAGAAAAAAACTCCACCCCACACCTCCCTTAAGTTATATATAATAACTCCTTGGTTGCACCTTAGTGGAGAAAAGGGCAAAAAACCCTTAGAGAGCCCTCTACCATTTCTCACAATGTAACACATTGTAGTGAAGGTCATCATATCATTAAATTTTAAAACTAAAACCACTCGACTACCAGTACTTCAAAGACATAGAACTATGCTGTATTTACATCCCCATACCCCCTTACTTATATATGCTAACTTCACAGATACACAACTGTGGAGAAAAGAAAAAAAACACCACATGCACACAGAGAATCATTGCTGGTGCACCAACACAAACATCTTTAGATCTGGAGTTATAACATGACAGTGCCCTTTGCCAATCCATATATACATTTCTAGATTAACTTCCCTAATAACTTCTATAATCAGAAATGACAACATCACATACTGCTTACACAGTTTTACACATTTCTACCAGTTATGATTCAGCCAAATGAGAATTTCGAGTATGAACATTTGTGAATCGGTCAAATGAGCATTCAATCAAACCATACAGACCCATATATATATATATATATATATATATATATATATATATATATATATATATATATATACAAACACATATATGATTCTACTTTGTTCAAAAATATGTTACATCGAACAAACAAAGTAGAGGCCCACTTCAGCGACCCCCCCCCACAGAAAACATGTTTTGCAGGGGAACAAGCCCCCCCTGCACCCCCCTCACACCCCCCTACTTAAATATACCAACTTCGAGATTGCACTACAGCGAGGAAAATGGAATATTCCCATTCCGTGCTGTATTGTGATCTCTGTACTTCGTTTTTGAAGGTTTGGTACTTCAAACAACTGGTCTCAAACAAGTGGGTTTCGAAGTACTGAAACTTCATACAAACGAAGTAGACCCATATATATATATATATATATATATATATATATATATATATATATATGTATGTATATATATGCACACACACACACACACACACACACACACACACACACACACACACACACACACACACACAAACACACACACATACACACACACACACACACACACACACACACACACACACACACACACACACACACACACACACACACACACACACATGTATGCACCCATCTGTATTCATCTAATCAGGTGTCCATCATGGCTCCGTCACAGAGCTACTGCTTCTACTGTAGCACTACAGCATGATAACAATTCTCACGTATACCATTAGGCTGTACTGTCAGTTGCACTGGCCAGTAAGGTTCCAAAATCTTTTGTCTGTGAGGTAAAGCCTCTCCACCATTTATTTGGTCCAGTATTCTTTATACAGAGCAGATGAAATGCAGCCAGTACAGAAATGTAACTCTCCTTCCCTCCGGATGATATGATGATTGTGCATTCCCCTGCTGACCATCCAGAAATCACACATTTATGGTTGTCCAGTAATCAGTTGAAAATGAACACTTCCAAAACAGAGGCCATGGTAGTTCATGCAACTGTGAAAGACTCGTATCTTTCCTCCCTTCTGAATTGTATTTTCTATGAAGGGTGAGTTTGTTGAAATAGTGTATAAGCTTGGTGTTATCTTAGATCTTTTGCTGACACTACGGATGGTCATCTGTTGCTAAATCCACCTACAAAATATATTTAAAATAAAACACTTTCTGTCTCAGGCTGATCTTTCAGTATTAGTTCATACCTTGCCCTTCTCATGATTGGATTACTGCAATGCCATTTACCTAGGACTTCCCAACACCATTTACAGCTAGTGCAGATCTCTACAGTCAGATTATTAACCAGTATGTCACATTACCAACATATTACTCCTGATCTGTGTGTTCTACAATGGCTACCAGTTCATTTCGGGATTATGTATAAGGTTCTGGTGTTGGTGTATTTATCTCTAGACAGCTTGGATCCCTCTTATCTGAAAGTTATTGGTGCCATACACCCCTTTTATGGTTCTATGCTCTGCCATTCAGAGGCTGTTGATGGTTCAATAGGTTTGTCTCAAGAGTTCTGGAAGGGGAACCTTTGCCTAAAAGGCTCCCTTCCAGTGGAATATACTACTTCAGTGGTTTTGGGTGTGCACAAAGCTGGCTGGCTTCCACATATCACTTAAGTCTTACCACTTTGATATAATATATGCAAGAGAAGAATAACATACTGCTCTATCTGAATTATTCACAGATGTTACGCTTTAACTGTTTATTTCATCTTATTTTATGTACCACTTTCTAATTATGTTTCTTCTTTTAATTTATCGTACCTGTTTTTTTGTGTTAAAACACTTAAATAAAGTTGAAGTTGATACCTGTATCTAATTTTGATACGTGCTTAAGACTTAATATTCATTAATTACTTAATTTCAGTTGTGCAGATAGATGGATAGACAGATAAACACATACCGAATACTTACACTCTTTGCGCATCCCTATGTTTAGACACTTTTTCAGCCGGCAGGCCTGGCACTGCCGTCGATTATTTTTGGTGATTATACATGCATTTTGGAATGGACAGCTAAAGTGAATACTTTTTTTCATGGCACGCCTGCAAGAAAAAAAAATACATATATATATATATATATATTTTATGGAAACCCAGACCACCTGTTCTCTAGACTGTTACAATCCCATTCTCTGTAACTCAGTCATATACTGTAGTATTGTACCTACACAAACAAGTGTTCTAATGTTTAACACAGATGGCTGCTATGTTCTGTTTTTTTACTTTTCTAATTTTAGCACCAAAGCTGCTGCAATTATTCAAGTGAAGCAGAATAACCTATTGATCAGAACAAAATCTTACAACTTGTAAACTAAAGGAAAAAAATTTTTTGGAGAAGTTTCAAACATCATCTGTTAGCTGGAAAATGCAAACAAACTAAAAATGTTATAAGACAAAGTTATATTAAATCCAAAATGATGCAAAATAACACTGAATAAAAAATCTAATATAATGTATATTAAAATAGTCTATATTTTTGTTTCATCAGTTGTCCGCATAAAATTAAGCCCATATAATAAGCAACATAAAGCAGCTGAATGAATACATTTCATTACCCCATCCTTGGAGGAGAGGTTTAGAACTATATAGGGCATGTGTCAGCCATACAGCAGCATCCTTTGCTGCAGCCATACCACCTGATCCATGCCTGGAAAGGTAAGTCAAACCAAATGAAATATAATCCATGGTCTGGTCATTCACCTGAGTTAGATTAAGTGACAATATATATGTTGTGAATGTGTGGGAGTCATTCAGTTGTTTGATGGAAAAAAATGTTCAACATTCAGACCATCAAACTGCTTTTTTTTGCTTGGTTTTACTATTTTGGGGGAGCAAGAATTTGCCCTTTCTCCAAGGCAGTGCATTCTCAGAGTTGGTATATATTACTTGCAGGAGGTGTAGTGGGCACAGGGAGGGTTGCCCCCTGCAAAAGATAGTTTGCATATTCTTTATTTTATTTATGTATTTGCTTATTTATTTATTTTGAGGCTCAGAGGTTGGGTGAGTTGTCAGAGTGAGTGTATGTGTATGCATGTGTTATTGGTGTACATCACATTGGATAGAGAAACATAGGAACAATACTGGGCAAGTGATCATGAGAGCCATAAGATGCCTAGCCATATACACCTTTAAGTAGGAATAATACTAGGCAAGTGATCATGGGGACCATAAGATACCTAGCCATATACACCTTTAAGTAGGAATAATACTAGGCAAGTGATCATGGGGAACATAAGATACCTAGCCATTGATACCTTTAAGCAGGAATAATGCTAGGCAAGTGATCATGGGGACCATAAGATACCTAGCCATATACACCTTTAAGCAGGAATAATACTAGGCAAGTGATCATGGGGAACATAAGATACCTAGCCATTGATACCTTTATGCAGGAATAATACTAGGCAAGTGATCATGGGGACCATAAGATACCTAGCCATATACACCTTTAAGCAGGAATAATACCAGGCAAGTGATCATGGGGAACATAAGACACCTAGCCATATACACCTTTAAGTAGGAATAATACTAGGCAAGTGATCATGGGGTGCAAAAGATACCTAGCCATATACACCTTTAACCAGGAATAATACCAGGCAAGTGATCATGGGGAACATAAGACACCTAGCCATATACACCTTTAAGTAGGAATAATACTAGGCAAATGATCATGAGGACCATAAGATACCTAGCCATATAAACCTTTAAGCAGGAATAATATTAGGAAAGTGATCATGAGGACCATAAGACACCTAGCCATATACACCTTTAAGCAGGAGTAATACTCGGCAAGTGATCATGGGGACCATAAGATACCTAGCCATATACACCTTTAAGCAGGAATAATACTAGGCAAGTGATCATGGGGACCATAAGATACCTAGCCATATACAATTTTAACCAGGAATAATACTAGACAAGTGATCATGGGGACCATAAGATGCCTAGCCATATACACCTTTAAGTAGGAATAATACTAGGCAAGTGATCATGGGGACCATAAGACACCTAGCCATATAAACCTTTAAGCAGGAATAATATTAGGAAAGTGATCATGAGGACCATAAGACATCTAGCCATATACACCTTTAACCAGGAATTATACCAGGAAAGTGATCATGTGATCCACAAGATGCCTAGCCATATACAGCTTTAAGAAGACATGCTTAAAAGGTAGACTGTCAATGAGGATTATCAGTTTGTAAATAAAAAGTGAAGACATTTTGTGCTTGTAAAAAAAAGACTGTAATATGCTGGTATGTGAGATCGGCAAAGCTTGTTTATGCACAATGGCTGCCATGGCTGCAGCTCAATTATTTCAAAAGATGAATCCCACAACATGATTACAAATAGGATTTTCAGGCAACTTTCCATTGCCTGTTGGATACAGTATTTGTATATCATATATGATTCTCAGTTGTTGCTATGACAACATACATGTACAAGTTACAGTGTTTTATTTATTCAGTCTGAAAGCAGCATTTTCCAGTGTAGCAGATTTGTGGCTGTAACTTGACCTTATAGTGGCAATTTCAGTCAATCAAATGTTTTTTTTCTTTTAGAAAATGTCTTTTACTGTCACTGAAGAGGTCTACAGCTATACAGTTCTCACAACCATTTTTTGGAGAAGATACTTCTGTTACTCCTATTTTCATTTTTTTCTGAATTGCAATCAGACAATTTCAACTAGATTAAGTTTGCTTCTCACAGTTATACATATAAGCATAATCATGGTTCAGTTAATCTGTTATGATCAGAAAAGCTGACAGTAAGATGAATGAGCATTAGTGAGGTGATTAATGACATTCAGCTGTTATTAAAATATGTCAATCTATGTCAGTGGATATTATATGAGATACTGTGAAATTACAAAATTGTTAAACTACTGTAAGCACTTGAGTGGTACGGACTAATATTATTAACAAATCAAATATACTATGTTTTAGTGTCATCATGTCTACATAAAATGCCAAACTACTACTAAATCTGTTATTACGTCTACATAAAATGATAAACTACTACTGAATACATATCATAACATGCTATTACATTTTGAAAGTGACAATAAAAAGGTACAGAACCATTTTGTTAGTGGTCACAGTTTAATTATATGCTTATGCCTGAGCTGGTGGTAGCTTAGGTGGATATAAAATATTCCATGACACTTATTGAAAAGAGTAATGGTCCTTTATTAACACAAGATAAAACAAAAAAACATCACTTATATATTTACATATTTATATGTGTATACATGCACATTTCTGTTTCTCACTATTTATTTTTTTACTTAGGTTCATAGGTCCATAGGTTCATACTAGGCTATCTGCCCGAGGGCATTTATAAGCCTAGCCCATAGTTTTGTGGCTTACGCCACCCCTTTAGTTTGGAGAAACTATGCCCATTATTTTGCTGTGCCTCTGTCGAGCAGTGACACTGAGGTAACCCCCGGGGTGTATCTGCGATCTCCCATCCATTGGTCAAGATTCCTCTTGAACAAGGCCAGCGAGGTGCTCTGCCTCACATAAACCGGGATTTTGTTCCACAGCATAGGGAGTCTTTGGGTGATGAATCTATCCCTCCAGCACGTCCTATTAATAACCGTGTCGAGGTTTAAGTCTCCGCCCTTGTGGCTCTGAGGGATCTAGATTTTTTGAGATGAAGCATGTTTATCAAATCTGGGTTTGACATGGCCTTGTATGTCAGGCATAGGTCACCTCTGAGCAAGCGGTAAGCAACTGAATATAACTGGAGTTCTTTCAGTCGGGCAGCATAAGACAGATTTTGAGACCCTTTATTCTTTTGGTGAGGAACTTTGTGGCCTCTCCAGCTGATGCAAGTGTCGGGTCAGATACATTCGAATGGCGCATTGTACTCGATCATTGGTCTGATGAGTGATGAGTATAGGGAGACTATGACTTCCCTTGATCTAGATGTGAATCCCTTCATGATAAGGTGGGCAATGTAGAAGGTCTTCCTAACTACTTTAGCAATATGAGTGTCGAATGAAAGGCTACTGTCAACCTGGGTTCCCTGGTCCCTAATAACTTCTTCTGTGTTCAGGGGATTGCCACCTATATGGTAGCTAGGGTAACCTTATTTTTCCCGAAGGGTATGACTATGCATTTCTTGGCATTTAACTTTAGGCCATGGCTCTGGCACCAGTTATCCGTTACTGTGAGACCCTTCTGAAGGATATCTGTGTCGGATGTGTTTTCAACTACGGCCCAGTTTGCAGTCATCTGCAAACTTTGTCAGCCATGACCCTCCTGTGTTTGCTTGTACTTCAGAAAAGTAGATGCCAAACAAGAGTGGGCCCAGGACTGAGCCCTGTGGGACACCACTTGTGACAGGCTTTGAGTCTGACATGGCGCCAGCAACTCTGACCCTGTGGGTTCTGTCACTCAGCCAGTTTGCAACCCATCTTGTAATGTATGGGTTTACATTTAAGTTGATGAGTTTTTCAATGATACCCGAGTGAGGTATTGTATCAAAAGCCTTCGCCAGGTCTAGGTAGGCTGTATGGACTGCCTTTCCCTCGTCAATGGCCTTGGTGACTGTTTCAAAAAAGTCAACCAAGTTTAGAAGGCATGATCTGCCTTTGACAAAGCCAAACTGGGTTGGATCCAAAGTCTGCAAGTTCCCTATGTCTTTATTTATGAGATCCATTATGATCCTCTCCATGGCTTTGCAGATAAGGCTTGTCAAGCTAATGGGACAGTAATTTCCAGGGTCGGTGGAGGCACCGCCTTTGTGGAGTGGGACCACAGTCGCTGTGCACCACTCCCTGGGTACATATCCGGAGGTGAGACTAAGATTAAACAGCTGTCCTAACTGTGGGTTTAATTCCTCGTTGAGTTCATGGAGCACACAGCCAGGGACACCATCAGGTCCCATGGATGCTGTGTTCTTTGCCTTGGAGAGAGCAATTCTCACCTGGGCGTTAGAGATGTTTGGGGGGCTACAATCATTTGGTATAGATATCTCTCCTTTAGGGGGGAGGAGAAGTTTGCACTGAACCTTTCAGCCAGTATGTTGGCAATGTCTGTAGGATCAGTAATCTTCACATCATTTTGAACTAATTCTGAGCATATCTGGGAGTTTACTCCTAGGTTTCTGACATAGCTAAAGAATGCCTTATGGTTGTCTTTAGAGTCCTTAGCTATTTTTTCTCAAAATTAGCTTTGGATGATTTTATGAGAGCTCTTAGCTCTTTACTTATAGTGATCAGCAGTGTCTTACCTTTTAAGGATTTTGCTCTATCTTGTAGTAGCTTTCTCCTTTTGTTGTAGAGTTTGTTTATGGCTGGGGTCCACCAGACTGGACGCTTGCCTTTGGTACAAAGAGTCTTTGTTTTGCTTGGGATTGCCTGATCCATGCAGCCCTGCAGGTGCTGGTAGAAGGCATTTGTAAGTGATTCAGCGGTTTGAGTAATGTTAACCGCCGGCTCAGGGGCCTTAAAGGAGACCACACTAGTCTTTAGAAGTGTGAAGTCGGCTTTCGAGAAGTTCTTTACTTTGGTCTTTTTCATTTCGGGTGGGGGCGGGATGAGGACCTCCAGCGAGATTAGTTTGTGATCAGATCTCACCAGTGAGGGGTATACTTCCGGCATTGAACATTGTGCTCCCATGTTCGTGATGATGAGATCAAGTATGTTTTCTCCTCTTGTGGGGATGGTGACTAGTTGTTCCATGGCATTTGAGTTTATGAATTCCAGGAACTTTTGGGCTAGAGTGTTTGGGCTTGAGTAGTGTTCCCAGTCTATATTAGGGCAGTTGAAGTCACCTAGTATGATGGTGTTCGGAGATACATTTATTCCCTCCAGTGTTTTCAGGAAGGCCATATGAGGTTCCTGAGTTTGCGAGGGTGGCCTGTAACATGCTACAAATTGCAGAGCAGTCTTGCCTATGGTTAATTGCACCTGGATGGTTTCCGATGCATCGTGCGATGCCACCAATCTTGAGGTGTGGGTGTCCTTGATGAATATGGATACCCCTCCTCCTTTCTTGGTATTGTCCAGGTTTTGGGGCCGGAACGCATGATATGAGGTAAAACCTGATAGTGCTGGGGTGCTCTCAGGAGCCTTGAACCAGGTTTCTGTCACAGCACAGACATCGATGTTCTCCATACTGAGAAGGGCCTCGAGTGCATGCATCTTGAGGTTGAGACTTCTGGCATTGAGCAGCATTACCCTTAGTTTTTTTTCTTTGTTTTGTTCTAGGGTGGTACAGACTAATATATGTAGACTTACAACATCCCCATTGTTATTCTTCCATGAATGACTCCATTCCTTCTTCCACAACCATAATCTGATTTATCACAATATATCTTTAAAAATCCATTTCCCATTAAACAAAATTTCACTCAGTCTGTCATTCCAAATAACCCATAGTACATAAAATAAATTATCTATTCTTCTCACATATTCTTTTTTCTTATTCTTATAATATCTATACATAATCATATCCATATATATATATATATATATATATATATATATATATATATATACACACACACACACACACACACACACACACACACACACACACACACACACACACACACGTTATGTATGTATGTATGTATATATATATATATATATATATATATATATATATATATATATGTACATGGTTTACTATTGGGATTTCGAATACGCTTTGGTCGACCATTTAAAATGTCAACTGTAAATGTGGAATTCGGAATGCTGAAAGCTAAACCAAACTGAAAACAAATACATCGACAACCATGGTTCAATGTATTCCGACATAGCAGGAGGTGACATCACTCACCTCCTGCTATGCACATTAACATACCATTAAACTGGACAGGCAATGGCACATTAATTCTACTGTTTTGCTGGGGAGCTATGCCCACCTGCACATTATATATACCAACTCCAAGATTGCACTTCAGTGAGGAAATGGGCTAATTCCCTATTCCTCACTGAACCGTGATCCCCCTGCACAATGTTGAGCCCAAATACACAAATTACACTACCCATTTGCTGCAGTGTAGTCAATCAATTTGGGTATGACATTGTGTTGTCTTGAAAACTGCAAGTCGACCATATGCTGTCTGACCAATGCAGTTTCAAGGTTTTCAGTGTAAAACTGTATGCGTGTGTGTGTGTGTGTGTGTGTGTGTGTGTGTGTGTGTGTGTGTGTGTGTGTGTGTGTATATATATATATATATATATATATATATATATATATATATATATATATATTGTTTATGTCATTGCTATTTTCAATTTTTTTTCTTCACACTTTTTCTAGTGTTTCACCGCTCCTTTACTTTTCAAAAAACACTCTTTGTTGCCTTTTCCTCTCCACAAAATAAACACAGGAGAATTTAATAATGCCTACATGGACTTATTTGCCATGTAGGCATAGTGGCATGGTGCTTACATGGAAGTAAGCAGATGTGCGATCCAGTAAATGGAACTGAGGGGCATGCAAGAGTGTGTGAACACGGAAGTGTCCATGGCATGCAAATCACTGCATAAACAGGTGAAATGCATGCAAATGAGGGGGGTAGAATGATCCAGTAAGCAGATAGGCAGTCATGCAGACCCTGTGTTGGTATCCATAATGAACATGGAAAAATTCCATCTACAGGATGCAAAAATGATACCAGGGGCTATAAAAGTGTGCTGACAGTGGCAGAAATAGCAGAGGGGACACAGATATGTGCAAAACTAATCACCATGTGTCCAAAACCATATGGAAAATAATGTTAAATAATTTTCTTTTTTTTAATACCCTGGGTATGTTTGAACAGTGGGCTGCAGTGCGCAAACATGCCCTTATGGAAAAAAAAATATATATATTGTAAAAGCCAGAATTTGTGAGTATGTAAAAGTAATGCATTATAGGACCCTGTGTGGAGTATGTATAATGTTAGACTGCTGTGGTTGCTAACAAGGCAGGGCCTGAAACTGTGTAGTTTCCAGGTACTGTGCACGGATCTGTATGCAAATGACATGGAATTACTGAATAGCACAAATGGGTATCTGTGATTGATTTTTGCTGCGGTAGCATTGTCGCCTCACAGTAAGACGTTGTCCTGTTCGATTCTCAGCTAAAGCGTCTTCTGTATGGAGACATGCGTGAATGGGCATACCTTCGTTGAAGGTTGTACGTCAGGGCTGGCAACTTGGAAGTAAAAATCTACTGCTAATCATTAGCGGACCGGAGTTCCGCTGTGGCGACCCCTAACCGGGAAAAGCCGAAAGATACAACAACTGTGCACCATTGGAGTACAGGCTTGGGAATTTTAACTGAAGGAATGCTAGGGCTGCTGCAGGTCTGCTAAATATGTATGTGTTAGATGCTGAGGTCAATGCAGCTGCTGCTGATGCTGACCATAGGCCTAGACTGAGAAAGAGAAGAGTGTTCAGGCCCAGGGTAACCTACCAGGAGCTACATGAGCTAGAGATTGTATAGCACTACAGGGTAGACAGGGACATACGACAGGAAATCACTGAGCTCTGCTGACCTCAACTCAGACCCAGAGCCACCAGAGGGGAACCCATCCCAGTGGAAACAAAGGTATATTTAGCCCTTAGCATACCAGCTACAGGTACTTTCCAAAGACCAACTGGAGACATGATAGGGGTCTCACAGGCACCTGCTTCCAGGGTACTCCACCAGTTCCTGGATGCCATGCTACCACATATCAGTGAGCATATTTATCTTCCCCACACCCCTGAGGAGAGTGCCAGCTGTGTGCAACTCTTCTAACCTGTAGCACACTACCCTGATGTACTGGGTACCATAGATTGCACTCATGTACACATCAATGCACCATCTGGTATAGAGGGTAGAATCTATGTAAACTGCAAGGGGTACCATTCCATCAACTGCCAGGTCATGTGCAGTGCCCAGGGCATTATCATGAACATGTGTGCTGGCAGCTCTGGCAGTTATCACGACTCACATATTTGGCATGCATCACAGCTGTATCAGATGTTTGCTAGGGGGGACATCCCACATGGCCATTTATTTGGGGCTGCTGGCTATGCCCTAGAGCCATGGATGATGATGACATCCATCAGAAATGCACACCCACCCACCGAAGAATGCCATAATGAGGAACACACACAAATTAGGAACATCATAGAACATGTGTTGGGCTGTTGAAGTCACGGTTCCAATACCTCAATATATCTGGTGAAGCCCTGCAGTACTCTCCAGCTACATGTGCACTGATTTTCACAGTGTGTGCCATGCTACACAATATGATCCTGTGGAAAAAGCAGCAGGTTCAGCAAAGAGAAGGGATACACAGCCCCCCTACTAGTGCCTAGGCCACCACAGCTGCACCCATAGAGGGACTCAGAGGAGGAATCCCCTGAGGCTGTGCCTGTATGCAGACATAGGCATGCCCAATATGCCCTGGCTTTGGCCAACAGGAAATGCATAGAACATCCGCTGACAACCTAGGGCCCTAGGGACTGACACCTTACTCTGACTCGCATACATATTAGTAAAAATGATGCCAGACAGACCACACAACCTGTACCTCACCAAGTATTGGCTATGGACTGTGGACATCAGACAGAGTTAGCCCCATCTACAGCTCTGTCAACTGCTGCATTTGCAAGGCAAGTCACTCTCCTATACACCACTTATAAGGGGTACTACAATATGGTAGCATATGTATGGACCTTCCGCATGTATGCAACGGAATATAGTGGGCTATATATAGTGTGCAACTGGGCTACTTGCAGAGAGCTATAGTGGGCTACTGGGCTAGTTGTACAGATCTAACAGCCACTTGGGACAACAGGTACTCTGTTCACTAGTATGTTTCCATAATATCCACTAGGCCACATGGCTGGAAACTCCACAACATTATTCCAGGGAGACACCAAAGAGTGGGGTCACAGGACAGTTGCACGACTGTCTATGCCAGCAGAGTATAGGCTGGTCATCCCCCACCCCAAACACAGCAGTGTTCCCATAGAACTGCTGTAAGAGTAAGTCTGCAATAACATACCAGCAGACCAGACAATTCCTGTATGTTGTTGATATTGTGAGGAATGAAACCTCTCTGTCTTGCTTCTGGTGTGGCTCACTGGGCCAGGGACAGTAGCATGGTTCGAGCCTGACAGCATCCAACATCTTTTGCATGTCAGGTACTCATATGGTGGTATTCCCACAGACTGTCATAACCCCTCAACCTGTTACTGCAAGAAAGCAGGACAAAGCCAGAGTGAATGGCGGCACAAAAGGCCATACCCATAGACAGACATTATACATGCTCTGAGTAACCTAGCAAGTGGCTAGTATAACAGCAGGCTGCAACCGGTCAGATTAGCTGCGGGATGTAAAGGCCACCACTTAAATGTGTCAGTAGTTACAAATCAGGGACCTCTGTTGACAGTATAGTACTGGAAAAACACAAATGTATGAGGAACACAGTGGACATATGGGGCGGAATGGTGGACAGTCTGCAAAAACATGTACAGGGAGAGGGATGCAGACTGTCACCCTGTGTGTGGTGTTACATCATGTACCCCAGTCACATCAGAACTCTCAACCTCTTAGAGCACGAAATCTGGCTAAATCCAAGAATAAAAGTGGGACCAGGACCCACAGATAGGGACAGATTTTAACTCATTCACTCCGGAACAGCTCAGAAAATGCTGCATGCTTACTTCCACCATAGGAAAAACCGTGCAGCCTGAGCTTATTTTCAGAAAATCCATTTGTAATACCATACAGAAAACAAACGCTCATATCTCTTTAATCATAAGAGCTAGACTAAAAACATAAATGAGAAAGTTGTTCAGCAGACACTGACCTTTCCAACAGTGTAAATGTTGATAGTGTGTACGTAAGTCATTATTAAATATTTGCCAGGGAATGCTGATATTGTGCATATATTTTACCTTTTTCGTATAACAAATCACAATATCTTGGTGAATGTACCATGTAGACCCATACAATTTGCAATTAATTTGTTTGTATGAATGTTAGCTTTAAAATTATACCATAACCATTACTGTGTGATGCTCTCTTATGGTGATATTCACAGAAATATGATTAATATTAGATTTCTCATAGTTGATAAATAAACAAAGCATAATATCTCATCACCTGTAACAGACGGAGACTACATATCAGTGTACAAGTTATATGGCTCAATGTCAGCTTCAAAACAATGCCTCATTTGTGTCATCACCATGTTCCCTTGCAAAGATATGGGCATAATAATAAGAACTATTACAAATGTATAATTTTCATAATCCTACATGGCTAAACAAACTGTGTTGTGCAATCACAGTTATTTTAACATGTTGTAAGGAGTAATACTGTCTTCAAAATGAGGTATTACTTGGGGCATTGACATGCTCTCTTGCAAAGTTATTTAGCAAAATATGTAAAAAAATCATAATTTCCATAAACTAAGTCCTAAACAAACTTTGATATCTGTACATATGGAGAGCAAACAGATACAGTTTTTTTACCATGTTATAATTATTAATACTGTCTTCAAAATGAGATATTACTTAGCACATTGACATACTGCCTTGCAAAGTTATTTACCAAAATATGAAAAATTTAATAATTTTCATAACCTAAGTCCTAAACAAGCTTTGATATCTGTATATATGTACAGCATACAGACACAGTTGTTTTATCATGTTGTAAGGAGTAACACTGTCTTCAAAATGAGGTATCACTTGGCACGTGTACATGCTCCATTGCAAAGTTATTTACCAAAATACGAAAAAATTCATAAATTTCATACCCTAAGTCCTAATGTGTGATAGCTGTACATGTGTACAGAATACAGACACAGTTATTTTATCATATTGTAAGGACTAACACTGTCTTCAAAAGGAGGTATACCTTGGCACAATTACATGCTCCCTAGCAAACTTATTTACCAAAATATGAAAAAAAAATCATAATTTCCATAACCGAAGTCCTAAACAAAATATGATATCTGTCCAGTTGGCCCGCATACAGACACAAATATTTTTCCATCCTGTAACTACTAATACTGGCTTCAAAAGGAGGTATTACTTACGCTGATGACATGTTAATTCTCATAACCATGGTCCCAAACAAACTGTGATATCTAGACATATGTACAGCATGCAGACACAGTTCTTTTTATATATTGCAAGTGCTAATACTGTCTTCAAAATGAGCTACTACTTAGCATGCTGACATGTTCCCTGACAAAGTTATTCACCAAATATGAAACAATGTCATAATTCTCATAACCGAAGTCCTAAACATAATGTGCTATCTGTACATTTGTCCAGCATACAGACACAGTTCTTTTTCCATCCTGTAACTAATACTGCTTTCAAAATGGGGTATTACTTACCCTGATGACATGTACCCTGACAAAGTTATTTAGCACAACAGGAAAAGAAATCATAACTCTCTCAACCATAATTATAACCAAACTGTGATATGTGTCCAGGATGGTTATTCACATTCTCCTGTACATGGTACCCTCTTCAAACAGTTGTTTTTAATCAGCATGTTCACCATCTCCCTACCACAGTTATTTGTCAAAATAAGAAAAATATAATCTACATAACACAATTCATAATCAAATGGTTATCTGTACCTGTGCACAGCATACAGATGATTCTTTGACAATCAGAAAATTAAGTGTTACTCAGCATGTGTACCAAGTTCCCTAGCAGTTCTTTTCCTGTGTTGTCATTAGTGACAACGGTGTTCATAAAATATAACAATAGAGTTTCTTACCATACTGGTCCAACATGGTGGCCACCATTGTTCCAGTTTCAAACCGTAGCCTTCCGAGTGGATGAATGATGACATCATTCCCTCCAATGTGCAGCACAAGAATGTCTGGCTCAGGGTAGATCAAACACTTCTCTTCTGACAACTGCAAGAGTCTGCTCCAATGCATACCTCATCTTGCAATCCAGTATACCTTCACACTAGATGTGGGAAAGCTCACGTTGTAGTGGTTTTTACTTCAGGAGGCATGGCTGGAAGCCCAGTGACTGTAGAAATGGCCATACACCCACACTCTCACTTGTTGTTCTCCTGCTTGTGAAGCCATGTCACTGACACAAGGTGGGTGCACCTGCACAGGAAAGAAATGCAAACAGGTTACTACTGATGTTTGAGAAATGCATTGGAAGACTACACATATATGTATATCAATAGCATTACCTGGTTAGCTCACCCAAATCTTCATTCCTAACCACAGTGGCATCCTATTGACAAGGTACATAACCTTCAGTACCTACCTGTCAACCTCTAGAGCAAGAAATGCTGAAAAAGACAGTGGGACAGAGGACCAAAAATAGGGACCTAAATCTGGCTTGTGCATTCATCAATGTGATAATGACCTCTACTCAAACAGTGACAGCTGCTGAGAGTTTTACCTGAGGTGATAATGACTCAGTGCTATAGTGGAACTACGCTTATTGTGAATGTGATAATGAGCTGCATGTCATCACTTGAAAGTGATGCATGCTCAGACACAGGTGTTAATTGCTGCATATAACTTTTGAGTAGGCATTCATTGTAATTTAGTAGAAATAGTATCTCATTATAGCTCAGTAGAAATAGTATAACACTTAGATACTGTTGAGCCCTTCCTCCTCCCACCTAATTTCCACACATGACAGACAAAGCGTGGAAAAATGCCCAAAATATATGGTTGCTGCATGCTGGTAACTACTGAGTATAAGCAGAAATACAAGCAGAAATGTCAAACTTGTCTGGTTCATCTGTGTAAGACTTAGTAAAAAAAAAATAGTAACTCCGGTTATCTCACCTAACCATCCCTCAGGTTATAATAACACATAGCACTGTTTGTTATCCATCATTCCAATATTTCTTCAGATGTATTTATCATCAGTTTTCTGCAATACAGTATGTGCATATTGTTATCTGATAATAAATGCTTCCTGAAAGCTGGATACATAAACAAAAAATTATAATAACCATCACTGAACCCTGAGCCTAAAGATAACCTATGTTTGTTACACCATATCTGTACTACAATTTTCTAACAAATAGATCAGCTAAGAAAATATGGCATGGCACCTTGCAGTAAGCCAGTGAATTAGTTGTCTGTTGTATATGCATATGTGCCAAAATGACACAGTAAATTGTTTTGCCCACCGATCACTTCAGCAGTCTGACCATGTATGCACAAGCACTTCCCTGATACACAAATTATTTCCCTACCAATATCTTCATTAGTACATGTTATACACATGCCCCAAAATGAAATATTCACCCAAATGACCCCTTCAGGAATATGTTGAGATACGCACAATCATCAAAATTAAATGTTTTGCCAAACAACCCATTAGTTGCACTTCCTACTATTTGCAACCAGCAAATGAAGAAGTCACCCAAGCGACCCCTTGAATAAAATGTAGAAGTATGCACAAGTACTAGAATGAAATATTTCCCAAATGACCATCCAGTCACACTTCCTGCCATGTTCATGCACCATAATGAAACATACAGCCATTGTTCTGAATACCACAAAAGCTGGCCAGTCTGCCCCTTGGGTCATATGCCTCACTACCACTCCATCCACTAGTAAAAAAAAGAAAAAAAATGAAAACAAAAAAACTCCCATGTAAATGAACTACAGCCAAAATTTGCAGAGTCATCACCCTATATCCCAAGAGAGACCACTGTCATACTGATCACAAAGCACCCCACCATCTTAAAATCCAACACAGTATCAGCAATCCATCTACATGCTCCGGGAATAGAACCCACAGCCTTCTGCATCAAAACAAAAGCATGCTACCAGCCATGCTACTAACACTGGTTTAAAATTACAAATGCACAATAGTGATACAATTTGCTAAGCACAACAGTTTATTATTTTGGGTAGAGGATTCAGGCTCTTGTTTCCTGTAGCTAAGGTACAGGGCTTGAGCCCAAGCAAATTACTAACCACCTGCTAACCCTAACTAGGGCATTTCACTGTCTCTCTCACACACACACACACACCCCTCAACCTTTTAATGTAACAAATCTGGACAAAGTCTAAAAGAAATAGGAACAGATTATAAATAATTATCTCATGAAGTTAGAAAATTGCTAGAATAACAGGATTTGTGTTAGTATGCATTTTTTTAAAGGATATGAAGTCTAAACCTCAAATATCTGCCATTATTTAACAACTTCAATGTTTTTATGAGGGGAAAAAATATGGGGCAAAAACCTGGGCAATTGAGGGGTATGCTACCTATCTCTTACACACACACACACACACACACACACACTCACACACACACACACACACACAAACACACACATACACGCACTTTAGTGTAACCAATCAGCCAGCAAGTTTTAGGAAACTTAAGGAAAGTAGAACTACAAAGAGAAAATCATTAACAGACAGAACAGAAACTCCACAGACATTGTGACTGGTAGTCATGACTAAACCCTCAATCCTGAAGCTATGACGCAGAGACTTTACCACTGTGTTATTGCACTTTAGCTTAACAATACAAAATTTATTCTAGTTTTTCTCTCTCTCATTGTATTTATGATGCCGACCATGCTCAAGGCTGAAAATGGTCCCTTGCATCAGTCGGTATAACTAATAAATACATTAATCAACACTGAATACCACAAGGAACAAACTTGAAGGAGTAAACTGTTATTCTCTAATGCAAAATTTTGGACACATTCCTGGTGATGACTGCCTTCTCATGGAAACTACAGAATCCGTCAAGAAAACCATTTAAGCAGTCACCAAACAGGACAACAGCACCCATCTAATATAACCATTTTGCAGCATACTCCCATAACTGTCATCACTATTATCTGCCCACTCAATCAATTAAGGGGGAAATGGAGAGTTATCTGAGATGCCCACAATGATAACCTGCAGCTAACCATCACAATATGGCTACTGCGACTGAAAGATGGGCACTTCTAAATTGTGGATTGACAGTGATTACCAGTAACAGGAAGCCACCAAAGTCATCATCTGGGATCAGTCAGCCTGAAACCACATAAGCCTGGAATCAGAAAAGAAAAACATTCCAATATATAGCACCTTGGGCTCGGCAAAAAACAAGTATTTAACCCCAAGCTGTCACAGCAGACTGTAATCACCAAACAGACTTATCAATAACTCAATACTACGGCCCACTGAAAATATCATGCAAAAACAGGTACAACTAAGGAAGAGAATTCAAAACAAGGTTATTTTGGTAAATACTGTTCAGAATATTCAATAGGAAGATAAAAGGGTAATATAGCAAGTCAAACATAAAAAGTCAGCCATATCAGATAACATCAGTTGTATTCAGTCATTGATATCATTTTATTTACATACGTATGTGTGTGTGTGTGTGTGTGTGTGTGTGTGTGTGTGTGTTCTGGCAACATTTGCTTGACTACCTCCCTTCCTCCCTCTCTCTCAGTACCCTGATGACACACTTCATTTTTACCATTTATTTTGCAACCTAGCAGTGGGGGAAGAGTCCTTCCATTCCAAGAGGAACCAGCCTTAACAGTGACAAATTGTACTGTTAGATAGAGGAAGGTGGCAATAGGGTGCCAAGAGGCCATCATCTACAAATGGCACAGACATTATTCTCATGCTCTACTTCCTGGTAAGGCAGTGATCTTGAATGTGCAATACATACAGTGTCAACCTTTTTATATCATCATGCATTCACACTGATTTATATGTGACAACATCTTCCTGCACTTATCTTTATCCTACTGTTTCTTGTATGTAGGAATAGCTTCTCATCTTCACTAGAAGGCACAACTGCAGCATCAATGCCTGATACCCCATTAGAATAGGAACTGCAATGAAAGAAACCAACAGTAGAAAAAAGGATCAGTCCAGCCAAAGGATCCTTTTATAATAAATCTGTGTGTTTATACGTTTTTGTAATTTAATTCTGATTTCTGTGCTTTACAATGCATTTCGTCATTTCTTTGTAAAGACTTGGGTAATTATATCTTATAATAGAAGATCTTCCCTAAATGCTACACAAACATGGTTGTTTAACATGACAGCTTCTTAATGTATCACAAAGGTATCCTGTTACCATGCATAAAATACATTTGGTCAAAGAAAAAAATATGACAGAGCAATAAACCAGCAATGTACAATCACAGTGGCAGAATGAAACACGTCCCCATTTACTTATAGTTTTACCGCATGAAACAAATGTTTCTGATTAAAATGAATACCACCTACACCATCAGCTAAACATGTCCATTTTCTTCGCTCAGCTACACTCCGGTTCTTCCTAAGCCTTTAAATAAACTTTTTGCTACTAACATCCAAGAACAGTGCACCGCCATCTTCCCTCACTAGGAAAAAGCTATCAAACCTGTACCCTTGCTCCTTTCACTGGCGTGACATCACTTGTACTCTCAATAGAGTCAGAACGGGGAGGGGCCGTAGAAAGCCCTGTAGCACTTTTCATCCTAAAAGTGAAATTCTGTAATGGGCATTGTAGGGAGCTAAACACACCACACCCCTTAACTTTTAGAAAATCACTGCAGGCTGCACAACGGTGGGAAAAGGAAGAAAGATTAAATTTTAAATACCATTGTTTAATGCATTACAGATACATACTGTTGTGTCAAAAATAAAAAAAAAACTTGCCTGGGCTGTCATTCATATACCTGAAATGCTTTTTACGTACTATTTTCACTATATCAAGCTTCCATAGGTCCAATTTTGACCAAGCTCTTGTTTATTTATTTATTTTGCATTTGTTGACTGGGAGAGTCCAACTGGATTACAAGTCCATTTTCAGTGGAGGCCCGGGGTGAAAAGCTCCAAGAGAAACATTTTTTTACAAAACATAGCTTTAAGGACAGACTTTTGACATACAATTTCCATAGAAGAGACTTTGACATACATATTAACTAACAGATAGGATACATTAATTCTCTACAATATAATATTACATTTTAGAAGATATCCTGTGATAGATTTATTATCAGAGTAAAAGCAGAGAGATGTAGAGTAAGTCTCTGAGAGAGCAGATGATGCTCACTACAGTTGAGAATAGTTGTTCATATGCAGAACTGCTGCAGCAGCGTCAGTGGCTTCAATATGTTTGGAAAACTGGTCTACCTAGAACTGTAACTGTTTACAATCACAGTTCATAGCTTTGGCTCTCTTTTTAAATGCTTGAATAAATCTTTTTGCAAAACATATGGGGTGAAGGTGGTTTGAGGCAAAAAGTTATAATTAGAGAATGATGAAAATTCCATCAGTAAGTCTAAGTATTTTGGGCTTGATAATGTGTATTTTAACAGCAACAGTTACCGAGTGCGCAAAGGATTATGGGGCACGATGGCTATTGAAGTGCACTAGCGGTTGAAATGCTTACGATACACTTCAGGCACTGTTCCACGATTTATTCTTAAACTGAATGATATAAGAACTGAAAATAAATGGAATTTTACGCAGAAGGGTGAAGCATTTCTCTTACATGCTCACTCACACATATATGTACTTTAATATAAAAAAAATCCAAAGAACTGAACAGTGGTTTCAATAACTTTGTTTATTCCATTAAACATTAACACTTGTCTCAGATGTTCGTTCTTTCACTCCCAAACTTCACTCACACACAGACACACATTGACTTGCTATGATCACAAGAAGTGCATAGCAAGCCAATTTTCCCAAAAAAATTAAATATGAACATTACCTTACTCCACAATGAAAACTAAGTTGAGAAGGTAACTGACAAAATTCAGGTACTTTTTCAACTTAGTTTTTAACAGTGCAGTTAAAATGTGATGCTAAAGTTACTCGCGCTTGCAGAAGGCACTCAGGTGTAACAGCATACAATTTGTAGTGTCTCAGAGAGCACTCGGATGTAAGCACCAAGACGCCAAGGGATGGTACTTGGGGTTAATGAGTTAAACATTTACTCCTACAAATGTAGAATGTTGATAGAATAACAGTCTTACATTAGCATGAATCTCCTGATGTGTATGGAGTCTAAAACTCAAATGTCTGTCATTATTTATTGACTTCAATCTTCACTGATTTGCCAGTGATGTGCCAGAAAACCACAATGTTATGTGAAACCGACCAAAAATATGAGGCAAACTCCTGGACAGTCTGTGAAGCTCTGTATAGTTGTGAGGTATGAGTCACATATTAAGGTAAGTAAACAGCCGGGGAATGCCTTGGACAATATCAGGGAGCTACAGTACTGTGGTAACAGGTGCAGCAGCCAATGGCCTGCAGCACACATAATCCCGGACTGGAGTAAGGTAGCTCTGGCCTGGAGCCACCTTGTAAGTATTGACAATCACACTGTGCATGCTCCTACACTTAAAACAAAATAAAACGAAATAAATAAACAGCAAACTAGAAAATGACAAAGAAGGAAAAACCACGCTTAGTCCCAAAAAGATATTGTAAGCGCTTTCATTTACTTGTAATCAGCAAACTTCTTCAGACCTTCTTTTTGGGACTAAGGATGCTCCTACACTTAGCTAACTTGAGCCCAAGTCTGTTGTTTCTATCACCCAAAGACTTGCTATGTGGAAATACGTCTTTACATACATACAGCTACGTATACATATCTGTCTCTCCCATTCAACTCATGCTTGATTAGTGTCTCTATCAGTATGTGGCACATATATATACATATATAACAGATATACATAGCTATATAAAGTGCAATGAAACATAGACTCCCCACATATATCGACATAACTTACATAACGTACACACATAACAACATTTAAGGAGAGATCCCTGTTATACACATTGATGTAGATATGGGTAGGGATGTACAAATGTCCCCACATTCCCCAGAATGCTGTGGTTATCTGAACTTACACATCACAACAGCTGTCCAATATAACCAGACCAAGGCCGCAACAGTACATAATTCACTCACCCACAGACCCCATGTGCCTGTGGACTGTCACCCTGTAGACAGACACAGGTAAACAGGTGGTGCAGTGTACAATGGGGGCAACACATGCCTTAGATAGGTCAAATTGTCCCTGGCCACATGTCTGCCTATCAAACTGCAAACAGCCACATATGGCCAGACTGGTGTGTGTACACACATAGCAGGGATATTACCAGGTATAAACTCAAAAAAAAAAAACAGAAGCAGCAAAACAAACTAAATAAATAAAAATGCTGGCAGGCAGAATTTCACAGGCATAAATCACTCAGGAGATGATAACCCAAAGGTGTAGTTAATGATAAAAATCCACAAGAAAAACAAATAAAATGTGAGCACTTTCGTTAAACAAGTGTTAACTTCATCAGATACCATTAAAATGTAAGACAGCCATTTATATACATATAAAAACACTCTGATTGGGTAAACAAAGAGAGGCAGCTAGCTAAGCTAAGCTGTCTTACATTTTAATGGTGTCTGATGAAGTTAACACTTGTTTAATGAAAGCGCTCACATTTGATTTGTTTTTCTTGTGGAATTTTATCATTAAATACACCTTTGGTTTACCATCACCTGAATGATTTGTGCCTGTGAAACTCTGTCTGCCAGCATTTTTATTTATTTATATTACCAGGTATCCCACCCTAGGCACTAGATGCAGTAACAGTACCAAGCAGTATCACTCTGCAGGCCATGCATGCTAACACAAGGCCACTTTGCGTACTCCACAGGTACTGTGTCTGCATCAACATATACAACAGGCATAACCTGTGGCACCTGCAATACGCATTGTTAGCTGTAGTGTGTTATACTAGATAGGTGGGAGTTCTAATCTCATATTATCCAAGTGTGTGTGTGTGTGTGTGTATCAACATATCCCCATACAGTATCGACATGCCCATATGGACTATCTCGATGCAATGGTATGTATTTTATGGCCCTGTGACTGGCTGCTGGCCTCTAAATTCCAACCTCTACAAGGCCTGCTGATGTCACCCACCTTAAGAGCACTGGCTGACAATGTAATAACAGATACACTCCATGCTGCATGCAATAAGCACTACAAGCTATAGTGTGTACTACTAGATTGATAGGGGTTGTAATCTCTCATCATCCAGCTTGTGTCTATGTGTGTAAACATATCCCCATGCCGCACTTCGGACAAGCCTGTATGGGCTATCTCTGTGCAATGGCTATGCATTTTATGCTTGGTGACTAGCTGCTGGCATCAGCATTGGCCTCATTTACAAGGCCTGCTGATGTCATCCACTTTATGAGTGCTGGATGACAGTGTAATATCAGATAGGGTGGTGCATGCAATGAATACTGAAAGCTGTAGTGTATAACAGTAGATAGGTAGGGGTTCTAATCTCACATCATCCAACTTGTGAGTGCCTGTTTGTGTAAATATATCCATATGAAACACTTCAGACAAGCCTTTATGGGCTATCTCTGTGCAATGGTTATGCATTTTATGCCCGGCGACTAGCTGCTGTCCTCAACAGTGGCCTCCTTTAAAGACCTGCTGATGTCATCCACCTTAAGAGTGCTGTCTGACAATGTAATATCAGATAAACAGTGTGGCGCATGTGATAAGTACTACAAGCTGCAGTGTGTAACAGTAGATAGGTACGGGTTCTATTCTGACATCATTCAACTTCTGCATGTGTGTGTGTGTGTGTGTGTGTGTGTGTGTGTGTGTGTCTACATATATCCCCTTATGGCACTGCAGACATGCCCATCTGGATTATCTCTGTACAATGGTTATGCATTTTAAGGCCCTGTGACTAGCTGCTGTCCTCAACATTGGTCTCCTTTACAAGGCCTGCTGATGTCATCCACCTTAAAAATGCTGGCTGACACTCTGATATCATATAAACTCTGTGGTACATCTGAGAAGTACAGAAAGCTATAGTGTGTATTACTAGATAGGTAAGGGTTCTAATCTCACAGCATCCAACATGTGTGTGTGTGTGTGTGTGTGTGTGTGTGTGTGTGTGTGTGTGTGTGTGTGTGTGTGTGTGTGTGTAAATATGTTCCCTTGCAGCACTAGAGACATGGCCATCTGGCTTATTTCTGTGTATTGGTTATGCATTTTATGGCCCTGCGACTAGCCACTGGCCTTAAATTGTCCTCATCTACATAAGCATAAATGTCTGCCACTATCTAGATTTGTACGTGCAGAATACCCAGGTGACATGTATCAAGGGTAGCAGACCTTGTCTTGGGGTATGAAAGCATGATGACGCTGACTGTCCCCATTGTCCCTGACACATTGCACCTAGGGAGTCATGCACATATACTGGCATATCTTGCTGATGTCAGATTTCTGCTGTGCTGCCTTGCCATCCTGTGCCACTGTATTGCCACCATGTGTCCATAGTTGAACTGCTCAGGCTCCTGGGACACAAACTTACACAGGTCCATGACACACCTGTCAGTCTGTTATACTACTACCAGTGTACCATCAGACAACAAAGATATACAAAGTTTGATGTGTACTCAAGACACATGCCAGCATACAGTACCTGTAATAGCCCACAACAACTGCCATGGCATTACACTACTGCAGTACACAAACACATGTAAAGTAATATAGTTACCCTGTGCATCAGACACATTTACAGGTCCCTGCATCAGTACAGATGGCAGGGATGTGGCACAGGGTGTGGTGTGGGGGTGCCAAGCAGTTGACAGCATGTTTGTGAGTCTGGAAGGGGTGCTGGTTAGATGGGCCATGGAGAGGTGCCATGTGTGTCTGTTGATGACCTGCATGTGACAGTGGTGTTGGAGTGGGTGTGTGTACACAGTCAAGCCCAGTGCTAGTCCTACACATGTATATGGTGGACAGCTGTGGACTGTACATGGTAGAGTGGACAGTTCACTGTCTCCAGCAATGAACATGGAAACTGGCTTCACCAGGAGTAGCATGGGCAGCACCATGTTCAAGGTCAGATGCAGTGCTAGTACCTGACAGTGACTGCTGTCTGCTGGGCCTGTGTCCCCCATGGGACCACCCAGGACCACATGCCCATGGCCTGCCACATTGTGGTGTGGACAGCACACTTCCCTCTGTAGCACTGGAGGTACTGCCACTACAGGGGCATGAATGTGCATGGCCATGTGGACTCTCAGCAGATGGTGTTGCTGGCCTATGTCCATGTGTCTGACGCTCAACTCCATCCAGATGTTCCAGCTCAGACAACGCACGGTCAATGACAAACACTTTCTCAGCCCACCATCTGTCCACTGCACCAGTGAAACATTCCAGGGCATCACCCATGCAGTGGAGGCAGTCACAGATGTCAGACTGTGCTTCATCCATAACCCTAAGCATCCATCCGGTGCTGCGTTATGAATGTGCCTCCACAACAGCCCGAAACATGCAGTGAGTGACCAGTGTTGTGATACCGGCAACAGGAGATGGATGGGCAGCAGTCCTCCTTCAAGCACCCCTGTCAGTCTGCACCTATGTGGGACCTCACCAGCTCTCTGGCTATGGCCAGTGTCTACACTCACTGAAGTCATAGTTCTCACACTGTCCTGTCCTGTGTCACCACCATCTGACTGTCCAATATCTGTGGCCTCTGTTGACTAGTTATGTATGGGCATAATGACTGTGTGCAGGGACAATGGGTTCAGAAGAGGGATGTCAACCTCTGGGACAGATTCAGCTCCTGACAACCCCAACTTTGTCTCACTATGGCCACCATCATCATCAGAGTGTGATGAGACACTGACATCAGGTTGTGAGGTGGACAGAATCCAACCCCCCTGTTCACCTGTGAGAAACAAGACAAGAGCAGTGCATTGCCACCTGCACTATTATGTATGGTAATCCACACAGACTCATACAGATGAGGATCCACAACTGCATTACATGTCCCACATCTTCTCATCTTTGATCCCATGCACAACACACAAACTCACAGCATACACAGATAACTCAGGTTCTGTATAACATACATGTCACCTACATTTGGTTAATGTTGTCAGTACAATACACCTGTGAAGCATGCAACATGACAGTGTATGTGGTAGAACTAGACATAAAACCTAGTACACCTATCTTGCGAATGAGTTGCTAGTTGTCGTATCACTGCCTCAGGTATTGTGTTTGAACGGGCATCTTGGAGTAAATGCCTCATGTATAGCAGGCTGCGTAGTTGCTCATAACTATAAGTACAAACATGCTGATGTTTGTACAAATACACACCTGTCATTCCCTAGACTATGCACTGCAGTAAACTGCTCCGAAATGGAACATACAGCGATTCTACTCTGGCTAAGCACAACAGTTGTGCATAAGGCAAAATGGCAGCCCTTAACTTTCATAGGGTATATATGATCTGTAAAACAACATCTATAATATCTGGCTATAATATAATATAATATAATATAATATAATATAATATAATATAATATAATATCTGGCTAGGCTTATAAATGCTCTCGGGCAGATAGCCTAGTACCTACCTATGAACCTATGAACAGTATCACACTTACCAGGTACAACACCACAGTCTACGCCCACACCTGACAGGCCGATGAACAGGTGAGGGAGAGGTATTGTCAGCAACATCAAATGTTGCAGTGTTACAACATAATATGTGCATATATCCACATGTACAGTAGCTAATGTGATACTGGCTATATTGCTGACACAACTGTGGGTAAAAGCCAACTGCCCCCCCATTGCAGTTAGACCTGACACCCATGTGCTGGTCTGTAGAGATTGCCACAATGACTGATACAGTATTATACTGGTGAATACAGTAAGCTTACTTGGACGCTCCTCTGATGTAGACGCTGTGGCACCCACCTCCAGAATGTACAGCGTAATGGATGCCTGGGAGCTGTTGGTTGATCTTATGTTTGCCAGGAATTCTTCTGTGGCTAAGAGTGGTTGTTTTGTCACATGACCTCCACCGGTGGCAGCACAATCCCTGGCAACAGCAGCTGCTCTTTGATGTGCAGCATTGACCATCTCGGTGGCCCGATGTCAGACCGGCTCATAGGTCCTGTCCTACTGGCTAATCTGATCAACAGCCCTCACAAGGTTGCCCCACAATGCTGCCCACTGTTCATGATTGTGGTGACCCCTGGAAAGCAGAATGTGATGGTGGAGTCTGAGGGCATCCAGTATAGCATAATTCTTTGCATATGAAAATGGTGGATGTCTCCGTTGGTACATTGTTCCTGCAAGGCAATAAGACAGGAACACATTACAGGACCAGATATATGAATGTCCACTATGTACAGAACATACACACCCATACTGTCCTGAATTATCCCCTGTTCCCTCACACATCATACCCCACAGTCTGGCAACACATTACATGTGTGGCTATTACCAAGATAGTAGCAATACTGGGTAATGTCTCTGTGTGCCATGACAGACTCTGCTGTACACCCATCACTGCAGTCTACTGTGGTGTGTTCCTTATGGGCAAATCCCCACTAATATGTCACACAGCCACTGTCAAACAAATAGCAGTCTGCTATTACAACAACTATATGGGGACAGTCCAGCAACACCAGTGTGCCACAATGACAGAAAGCAATGCAAACCTGCTATAGTATATGTTTCCTGTAGGCATCATACCTCACAACTATACAGATATTTGCAGAATGTCAACATGTTTGCCTCATACATGTGGTCCTTTTTGCACAAACTTGTGATGTCTAACAAATGGTTGTCCAATCATTGATGGTTGCTTTCAGAAAATTAAAGCAGAATCTAACTGTCACACATCAGACCCCTTAGAAAACACTTATGCCACAGTAATATCTGTTAGCCTATTCACATTCTTACTTTGTATGACTGATATGTATATTCTCTTGCTGAGTATGGACCTTTGTCCTCCCATTAATTATGGCTTTGCCCTGATTTCTTACTGTAGGAGGTTGAGAGGTATGTTAGGCATAGCTCTCAACCAGGCAGGGATGAATGTCCTTGAAACAGGGACTTAAGTCAGATTACATCAGGGACATTCAGGGACACTTTTACAATGTTAGTATTATTTATGTGTGACACTGACACACTGACAGGAGGTGAATTACAGTACATTTTTTGATGTTACAGGATTGTGCACCCTTACTTAATGTCACTATGTGTTACATGTAATCCGCTATCTTTACTACAACAGCTGACTGTTGTAAGAGGGATTGACAGGGACAGAGCAGAGATGTGATTCAAAGCAGGGACAGTTTAGAGGCAAGCCTGTAGGTGTTGGACAGCAGAATATCACTGACATGTCAATATCATAGATCTAATACAAGCCTACTGTTATACTGTTTTAATCCCTATTCCCCATACCTCCATCCTCCCATCTACATCCTGTTTTATGGGGAAATCTAGTACATACCTTTTAGAGTGATGTATCCCTTTTTTGAAGCATTCCTCTGCAAATGCTTTGCACATACTCTGTCTGTGTGAATAAAACCACATAAGACCTGTTCCCCATAAGCAGTTGTTTGCCTTTTGTAGGTAATGCTCATTAACAGGTAATTGCCTCCGCACCAATCTGTGGCTCAGACTTGCTAATTGCATCCAAAATAGCTGAACTGCACTATCATTAGCCAGTGACATGGCAACACAGTGCAATATAACGCCTTCATGTAGATCTTGGCCCGTTTCTTAGTTTTTGAGATGGACATTACTGTGGTGTGAAGACTACAGCATTACAGAGGGTAAGTACAAATGCTTTCCACAGTAGAGATGTATGAAGTATGTCCACAGTTCTGTCTCATATGTTTGGTCAGTGTCCCATGACAGTGTGGTCATCTGTCAGTTCACTGACAAACATTGTGGGTTGAGGTCAGTAAGGGGAGAGAGACATGTGAATGTCACACTGCATACCCATAAGGGCAAACTGTGAAACATGTCCCTATCTCTGGGCCTTTGCCCCCCTTATATATGGTTGTGTCCAGATCCTATGTTATATAGTGTTAGGAGGTATGGTCGGTCTGTAGCAGCTACCTTAAAATACAGCTGTGTATGCTCCAGGCTGCAGCTGCTGCTGCAGCCTAGGACACATAGGGGGAAGTGGGAACACTTTGGAGGACAGCAAGCTGTATGTGTAAGTGTGGTAGCAGTGTCAGCCCTGTCATTACACCAGAGCCAGGGTAAGGGTACCCTTTACAGTCCAATCGAGGCATGTGCTTAAGGTACATCTGTTATGCAACAGTGCCAATAGCAGAGTAGTAGGCGACATATAGTTAAGCTATATTAATATGTGCAGTGTGTCCCTACCTGCAAGCCTTTGACTTGCAAAACTTGGGTAGCAGATAATTCAGTAGCAGTAACCTATGGGGATTAAAATTGCATGACTCAGTCATTACTTGCTGTCTTCACAGCAATGTAACTGAAGTGCAACACAATGGATTTGAACCCAGGACTGTGTGTGGCAAAATGTACTGTATGCAAGGCATTTAACAGACTGAGCTACTCAGTCAGTGCTGGAGTAGGTGTATTTGCCAGATATATGTGCAGACATACAGGCTCTGACACACATTGTCTGGATCCATCAGTATGTGCATGGCTTTCAAAGGCAGTTGTTCTGCAGCAGGATCCCAGTTGAACATATGCACCTTGCCATTGATGCCTTAGCAGGTGTGTTTACAGATGTTGCAGATAAAAGGGAACATTTACCTGCTATCCCAGGCCTCATATACTGCCATTATTATTTTTTATTTGGCTGTCTATTGGCGTATTTTTACATTAGAGTCCTGGGTACACTCCCATTTTTCCCATTAGGTTTAATTTCAGTCTGTTAGTGGTAATCAGTATGTTTTGCTGGAAATACCTGCTTTAATTAAGAGCTGTGTGGCATAGTGGGTTACTGCAGTAGGCTGTAGTTGACAGGGGCCTGGGTTCGAAACATGGCAGGGGTGATTATTTTGTACATGTGCCTAACACTATGAGAAACACATAGGACCATTAAGGCACATTAAAGCTCATTTAACCGGATTTGCAAGGTGCGGCGCTTCACTTAGCTCCACGCAAACCTGTGCTAAAAAATTAAAAAGAAAAGAAAAAAGTTGGTTTTAGGAGAGTGGTGAAATGGGGGAAAGCAGGGGGAAAACATAGTGAAAGGCAGGTAGAGATTTGCAGGATGGGTGTATGAAGAACCATAGCTTTCCATTTCTTGTACAGCAAATAAACATACACAGTGCAAGCTCGTAGGAATCCTTCTCAGCAAATGCTGGTTCAAAGTCAATAAAATTACTTGAGTCAAAGACAACTTGCTATAAAATATAAATTATCCTTTTATTTACACCACAGAGGATTTCATCCCGCCAAAACCGGAACTTCTTCAGATAAAACATCATAAAGTCATTTTAAAAGAGCATTCAACCAATCAGATTTTGCAAAGCAACACATCTTCACCTTATAACCAATAGGGTTAATATTATAATTAAATGACATAGGCTAGATGCAAAACAGCCCCCACCTAATGACATCTATAGATATTTAACATCAAACCAATAAGATCACAAGATAGGGTACTGTAGCCCATCATCTCCATGCTAGTACACAATCATAATGACATACACGCCTCTTCTACATGAGAAATACAGATGGCAGCAGTGTGACTGAGTTCCCCACTCATGGGCAGTCGACACTGCTCCTTCACTGCCCTGAAAGTGGCTGTGCTGGAGGCTGGGCTCTGGGCCAGTCAGCCCTACCAGGTTGTCTAGCCTGCCCTCAATCTGGTGCAGGTGATGTTCATAGCTCCTATGAACAATCCTGCACAACATACCCAGGAATTGATCTTGGGTGACTATCGACCCTCTGCCAGTGCTCCCGGAGGGGATGGGATCAGCCCCCTGAGGTGGTTCCACCTGAAGATGGTGCAGGGCCAGAGGAGGGGGCACCACTGGCCTGGGTCCCAGATATGCTAGGACCCAGTGCCACAGCCAGTTGAGGTAAGGTAGGTGGATCACTGGGAACCGGCCTACCCTGACATGCTGTAGTGATGGACGTATAGCAATAAGTATAGGTTAGTTATGAACAAAACCATTGTTAGTGATAACAGCATGCCGCAACATAGGAAATAACCCCATTACATTTCAATGCATATTATGTGAAATACAACAAAAAAATAGCAGCATAGTCAGTATATTAACAGCATGCCAGTAACAGTTAAGGCATAAGGCCAACAGAATAGGTAATTCAACAAAATATGTTAATATGCAACCATTTTAATACATACAATAATAAAACACATGCCCCAAAATACAGTTTAATGTAACAACATATGTTAATAGTAAACCCTAACCAGTAAATAACAGTAATAACTATATGAAGATAAGGGGTGAGGAGAGAGAGAAATACAGGCCATTAATACCATTATAGGCTCTATAGTTGACAACAATACTGCTATCTACTCTACAGGTCTGTCCTTTCTTTATGTGTAAAAGTGCTCTATAGCTGCTGTAGCATATACATACCTGTCAAGCTATCCTCATGGAAGAGTATAGGCCAAGCAGCAACAACTGCAGGTACACAACTACAAAGAACACTTGCACATCAGGTGGACCTATATAACTACCAACATGTACTGTTGGCTGATGTAGTGATTCTTTGCTATTTACATATTCATGTCGATGATAAATCTGTGACAGAGGGATTATGCACTAGTGACTGCAGAGGACATCTGCATCAACAGTAGTATTGACTGCAGCAACTTTTAAAAGACACTCCAGGCATACAGTCATACCAATGATTACATATTTTATTTATTTTATTGTAATTATACTTATTTCCTTTATTTTATGCTTTATTTTCACATTCCTGTGATTATAACAGTCTGCGACATCTAATCACACAATTATTTACTTATAATATGTGCTACCTCACCCATTTACCTGTAGTTCCTGTGGAGAGAATACCTGTTAACTTTACGTGACTGTTATTGTAATATTTAGTGCTACATAGCACTGGATTCGAACCCTGGTCTGTGTGTGGCAAAATGTACTTCATACAGAGCATTTATAAACTGAGCTACTGAGTCACTACTGATTACTGACTGACTGATATTTGCCTAGAGCTCATCTGGCACCACAATATGACCTGGTAATAGTAGTACAGTTTTATACTAGACTGCAGTGACAGTTGAACACACATGCATGAGATTCAAGCATGACAGAGATAATAGGTAACCTATACATTACTACACAGAATGCAGGCATACACAGCATATTGCTAGTGTGTTGAAATATCTGTGAAGTCAACAAACAATATCTGATTATGGGTTATTATTTGCAGTCCACAACTATTACACTATTATAGCTGACTGCAGCACCATACCTTACAGCCTGAATGCAAATAGCTGACATGCAATGGTGAAAACTAGACAATCCCGATCTACATAATTTACCTTGGTGTTATTGCTCTTGGTTCAGTTGTCATAATTCATTTCTTACAAAACAGCTCTGAATCTACACTTACTGCACAAAAGACTTTATTAGATATACCTTCATGCAGGTACTTATATTATGTCATGTTTTTATTGCAGAACAGTTGTCATAAGTGATTTCTTGCAAAACGCTCTAATTCTACACTTTTTGCACAACAGACTTTATTACAGATACCTTCATGCAGTTACTAGTATAGTTTCAAGTATTTTATTGCACAACAGTTGTCATTATGCAGGTGTTGCAATACAACTTTATTGCATATACTTTATTATGGTTAATGCTTTACTCTTCCCTGCTTATGGCACTACAGTTGGCAGTACGCACTTATTGCAGTACAGCTGTAAGTTCACATTCATTGCAATACCCTCTTTACTGTATATTCCTAATCACAGTTAATGCTTTACTCCTTCTTGCTTGTTTGACTATGGATAGCAAACTACATCTGTATTCACCACACTCACGGTGCAACCTGGCCAAGCGCCTGGCATGCACCTCGATGTTGTGAGCCCTTGACTCTGCAACTGTTGTGAGAGTAGAATACTATTATGCATACCAGTTTAGCAGACATTCAGATTAGATATTAATGGTACACAGGTAAAAGTACTTACATACATGTGGGACATCCCCTGCCCAAAATTCTTGGACCCAGGTGTCCAAAAGATCCCCCCTTACATCTCTTCAGATCATTGTAGTGGTGATGACACTGCTCAACTGTGCAGGTGTTACCAGTTGCACTGGTGAGGTCCTTTGCCAGCTGGTCCCAGGCCTCTGCCTTGCACTCTGAGCCCTGGTAACCTCCCTGCAGAAGCTGGCCTTCAAGTATTTTTATAAGGAGTGTGACCATGACCCTGAACTCCAGGATGCCCCAACACTGTGCTTGAAATTGTGAACCCTCACCAATGCCTGTCATAGTGTATCCTTCACAGAAGGAACTTCAGTGGATTATGCTGTATTCCTGCCTATTGGGATTAATATACCCTGTTTTCCCACCCTTACAAGCCATTGGGCAATATTTAAAAATGTGTTGCATCACTTAGCACCGCGGAAACCAGCACAGCTTAGCTGAGCAGTGCGAAAACTCGAAGATCTGTATGCTTAGCAGTGCTTAGCTGTGCACAAACCAGCCAAGCAGTGTCAAGCAGTGCATACATATTATCAACTGTTATTTTGTTTATGCAGTGCTTAGCACATTTTAGCAGAGCTTAGCTGAGTGCAGCAGGCTAGGATTTAAAAATAATTTCCATAGTTTGTACTTCAAAAATAAATATTTACTTGCCCTTCCTTGTATTCAAACCCTGAACCTGAGACTGTAACTCTAACCATTTAGCTACTTGGATATGTGGAATTTTGCTGTACCTTTACATATGCCTCTGAGCTACATTTAAGGAGTGCTGAGCACCGCGCCATGCCATGCAAGCCCGCTGAGCTACATTTAAATTTGACCTTTAAATACATAATTAAATACATCCGGTTTCTATTTTTAGATGTCTGGCAGGTGTCTTGGCACTGCTTAGCACTGATGCGCTCTGCACTGTGCCATGCAGACAAGCTTTTTAAATAAATAAAAAAAAAATACATTACATTGCTACAATACAATTGGACAGTGCAGGGATTGTATTACTCATCTGTGGTGCACCCCTCTTTCCTTACTTTAATGGCTTTAATCATTTGTATTGGTAATTTTCTCCATTGATTTGCATAACAATTTTGTTTCATTACATTATAATACCACATCCTTCTATCTGTCTTTACATAATCACATTTGTATTCTCCATGTAAATGTTTTTTTTTCTTTAATTTTTAAATTCTTCATTCACATTTTCTTATTTTCATCATCACCCAGATTTTTTGTGCTTATATTTAACCATTTTCACTATTAAATTCTCATTCTCCACTTTTACCCACTTTAGTACTCTGTATAAGTTTAAAGAAGCAGAATAAACAAATGTATTTACTAACCCAAGCCCACCTTCATCTTCCCTCATATACAACACACCGTGTTCAATGGGTTTAATCTTGAGTCCTACATGAAAGAAAATACTGGGATCATATACACCATTTTGGATTAAAACTGAATTCACTAGGTAAACTTTTTTCTTGAATGTTAATTTATATGACATCCACAGAAGACATATTTCTTTCATTTCTTTTATGAACTCTTCCCTTTGTATCAGAACTACATCCTTTTCCCAAATATTATTCTTTGCGAACACACATTTATTGAAAAATACACCACCCCATTTTTATCACATCACCCAAACCCTTACTTTTACCTTTAAGGCCATTCCGATTTCCTTTAAACATCTATTCAGATAACTCAACACCTCCTTCTTCCATATTTTGTTCTTAGCAACTACAACTATATCATCTGTGTATTGTTAAAACTACCAGTATCACCGCCTCCTTTTGCACCACATGTCTAGCATCTTTCACTATATAAGCTACTTCATGCAGTACTGTATTCATCACCAGTGCAAACACAGTCCACTCAAAAGACATCCTTGTCTTATACCACACTTCATGCATATTTCTTTACTTAACCACCCAATTCACTAATATTCTGACTCTGTTATTCTGATATGTTGACATACACACTCTCCTACTTCTATTATCTGTTCCATACTTCTCCATATAATTCTAAAAAGCATCATGTCCTATGGTATCAAATGCCTTGCTAATATTACCTACCAAAAGTTTCATATCCTCCATTTTACTTATAACATCATCCACAATTTTTCACACAACCAATAACAGTTCTTGACATCCTTTCCCTTTTATATCATATACACTTTTTTCCATAATGTCCCTCATCTTTCCTTTCACTTTTCTCTGTATAATTCCCATAAAATGTTACAGTCCATGTTATTTAACATGATGGCTGTCTAAGGTTTTGTTTCATTCTTTTCCTCTTTCTTCCATGTAAATTTTAATATTCCACTACATAACTCTTCAAAAACAAAACCTGCTACAGCCATTCATTCAGTACATTTACAAAATACACTCTTTGCCAGTCCATTATTTTCTTGCATATTCCGTAACCTATATCATTTGGGCTTGATAATCAACATTTACTTACTTAAGTATTTCATCCAATTGACTAATACTAATTTTTTAAAAATTCTTCTTAACTTGTTCTGGAAATTTCTTTACATTCCACTCTCTCTTATTTTTCATCCTTATAGTCTTATACATATTTTCCTCATGCTGTACTACAATACTTATTTCTTTTTACCTCTCCTGTTACATTTTCATTTCTCTCATTATACTAATATCCTCCTTTAGAATTATACCCAAACATGCAAATACCTCCTCCCTTGTAAATAATATCTCTGCCTAAACAGCAATGCCTTTATTTTATATATATTTTTCTGTATCATAATACTCTCTTGTATTATTTTCTAAATCTTCTAATTCAGTTCTATAATTTTCCTATGGTTCACTTTCTCTTCTTTATTAATATCACTCTGCCACCAAAAAAAAAACACTATATCCATCCATCCACAACCCCTTTTCCCATACAATATTTTAGAGCCAAGGTTTACACTGCTGGGTGACAAATTCAACAAGACACTCAGACCAGCTTTTATACTCTTCATGGTTATATGATCCTTCCATAACTGCAATACTTCCTACTCTACGATATCACCCCATAATTTCTCAGTTATTCTTTTTATTCCCTTTCCTATCTTAATATTATACTCCCTTTCTTCCATCACATCTATCCATAGTGCTAAATGGTCTGAAAAAAACTGTCATAACTGTATCACCATCTGCTACCCCCAAGGCTTCTGATAATATAAAATAATCAATTTCTGATTCAAGTGCCCCCCCCTTTTGTTAGTGCACTGACTTTTGTTCCACACAGCTAATTTACAACATTTTATCACTTCCTATAATTTTATATCTTTCCCTTTCTTTCTACATTTTCCTCTTAAATAGCAATTAAAGTCCCCCACAGTTATAATTTCCCTTTTCCCCTCAATATTTTTCTTCTTCTAGAGTTCATTCTTTACCTAATTTGTCCTCACTCTCTCAACCTCTTGCTGTCCTTCCTCATGTATATTTTCTTCTCTTTCCCCCCTCTTTTTCAGGATTTACTGTTTGCTTTTGACAGTCTGCCTAAACGTGTCCTTTTTTATATAACCAGTATTCAGGCACACACCTTCTTGCTGTATGTCCTTTCTCCCAACACTGGTGACATTTTATCTTGTAACAATTATTAAGTAAATGAAAAGAGTCCACAAAATAAAAATAATTTAGTCAGGACAGCATATCTTAATATCCCTATATGACTAGCTACAAAATGCACTTGGCAAGATTTCACCATGATGTCTTCACATTTCAAAACAGCTTCTAACCTCTACCCTCCATTCCATAAATTTATCTCGTCTCTAACTACTACAATGCTATCAACAGTTTCACACAAACTCTGCATGCATTTTTTAACATCTTCTTCCAGTTCATCAGTTCTACAGTCAAAAATTAAATTTATGACATTTAAGTTGCAACCAGAAAACACATAACTGTTCCAAAGATAAATGTCCTCCTTTTTTGTTACACAGTTATAGAAATGTCATCATTCCTTCTGTTTCAAATGTTAGGTCACAAAAAGTCTCTTGTCTCTTTATGCATAAAAGACTAAATTGCTTGAGCTTTAAATTCTGGAACACTTACCAAATTGTTCCATGCATAATATCTACCTATCACTGTCTCTTTTTTGTGTGTTCTTATTCTCACAGTTGACCTGCTCTTCTGTTTAGAAACAGTTTTACTTATAGTTTGTGTCAGCTTTCCTTTTTTGCCACTGCTGCATAAGTTTTAACTATTGCATTCTCTGCTGCCACAAAACCAGACTCCATCTTAATTTGCTGTTGATTTCCTCTTTTACTTTCTGCCACTGCTACATAAGTTTTAACTGCTGCATTTCTCTGCTGCTACATCACCTGGTTCCTTTTTCACATTACCATCCTCAGCACTTCTGAAAAAGTTATCTGCCATCTCAACCCATAAAACAGCACAATTGTCACTTGGATCATTCTGCTTCATTATTTTCAAAAAAACATCATCTGCAAGCCCTACCAATGCCAGTTCTGTTATTTGTTCCATTCCAATGGACTTACTTACTTCATTCTCCATTAAGACAGATTAAGGCAGCTAAACACTGCTCATTTGTATTATCCATCACACAGGAATCTTTACCTGCATTATTTTATTCCATATTGACTAGAGTTTTCTCCAAATTCTTATTTTCCACCTCCAAACTCTGCATTGCATTTCTCTCCTCCTCCATACTGCTGCTTCTCATTGGCCTCTTTCTTGCTGCTGTAGGAGACCACTGGCACTATCTGTCATCTCCAAAGCATAGAGGAAGTTCTCCAGTGTACTTTGTCAAATTTCCCCAGTCAGTATGAATGCTACCTCAGGTCTCCCCTAAAAGCAGGCTATTGGCCTAGTAGGACTAACATGGTCAACAAAGTGTAAATAAATAAAAGAAATTATATGGAAACATTAGTGAAGGTAAGTCAGGGTTTCCTCCGGGTGCTCCGGTTTCCTCCCACATCCCAAAGACATGCAGTAGGCAGATTGGACACTCTAAATTGGCCCTAGGTGAGAGTGTGTGGGTATGTGTGTGCCTTCTGTGGAAGATTGGGTGCCAGGCTGGCAACTCGACACTGTAAAACTCCGCTGCCAATCATGAGTGGACAGATGATCCGCTGTGGCAACCCCCTAACCAGGAAAAGCCGAAAGAAGAAGAAGAAGTGAAGGTAAGTCAGGCCTTAAGGGGCTAGTAATAAAAAAGGTTAATGAGGAGCAACAATTCATTAGGGATGAAAGTAAAATCGAGTAAAGTAGATATGATAAATGTTCCTTTAATTTAATGTAACAAAAGTAAATGCATACATTTTCAGTGGCTTTAGACTGCAACCAGATACTATTAGAAATAAGTTAATTATTACTATAGTATGAGTCTCATGGACTACTTTCAGTCCATGTGTTCAATAAGGTTACAATAAAAATGCTAACTAATTAAATATATATAACAAGAGGCCATGATGAGAATTTAGCTTGTTAGCTATTATGGGTGTCACTGTGAAGTTACACAAACATTTAATTACTTTTAATTATTTGATGATGTGTACTACGGGTATTAATTGGAGAATAGTGTGATCTAATTTGGCCATGTCCACAAAATGTTACCCTGCTTTTGAATCTGTGTAAATGCATTTTATTGATTTTTTTGTAAGCTTTGGCAAAGAGGTACAACATCATTATGTTATTGCTAATGGTTTAATGACATGCATTATAAATAATTAATACTGACAGTATGTAAAGCCACAAGTACTACTACCAAAATACGAAGAATAGCAACAGCAACTGAAGAAACAGTCCTAGGTTCTCGGTCCACAGATTTATTTGTTAAAAAACAATGAACATGAAGCACTTTTCGTTTGGCGTAGTGATTCAAACTTCTTCAGATAAAAAAACTTTGACCATTACACTGTTTAAATACAACAAGGTCATGTGTTCCAAATAATTATCATACTTAATTAAAACTGTTAACCCTATCCTACCTTTTGTGAAAAATAGTAAAACCATGAAAGACTTTAAAATTACTTTTGTTTTGGCAGTACTAAGTGTTTGAGAGTACTTATTCAAATGAAACTTAGATAAGTGAATGAGGAATTGCAAGGTTTCCCCAGGTCTGGCAGCTCTTCCTCTATTAGAGAAAGGACACTTGTAAATGCTCAGCCACTCATGTTCAAGTTTATATACTCCCCACACAGAACCTATGGGACCAGTAGCTTTCTAATATTTCTGGGAAGCATGGCTAGTATTGAAAAGGCCCTTTACAGTCGTTACCTAGTATTCTTTGTGATCTTATGATTTTATAAGGCAGGATGACATAACTTTAGTTTTTTTTTTTTTTTTTTTTTTTTTTTATGTTGAACAGCAAGCCAGCTTTTGAGATTTCTACTGTCACCTTCTTCAATAGGGACTTCAACTCTTCCTCACTTTCGGCCATCAGAGTGGCCTGGCAATTTTGATTTTAGCATCTGACTCACCTAACCTAGTATTTCACATAATATATTCAACATAATGATAAAACAAGTAGGGTGGAAATATACAACATTGTTGCAGTCTTGTCCCAATCCTGAACCATTCGGTTATTACATATTTGTTTTTGATCTGCTGTTTCTTGTTCAGTTCTACTTTAAAAAGTTGACTTACCAAAATGTCGACTTCAATTACATCGAGACCACAGCGATGCTTTACAACACCGAACTCCCGGAAAGGCAAATTTCACCTCCGGGAAACAAACCACTTGGCCACCATTGACTGTTGCCCTGTCCTCCATTATAATGCGATCTCAAAGTTGTTATTTTTAGGCTGGGGGGCCCACTCTGGTGGGTTTTGTTTATGTATAAATTTATTTTTTTCTAATATGATTCTTTAATTTAATAATTATGTTGATTTTTCCTTAGTGGTGGCCAAGTAGTTGTTTTCCTGGAACATAACATAATTATTAAATTAAACCTACCATATTAGAAAAAAAAAATTATTCATAAACAAAACCCACCAGAGTGGGGGCTTTGCCCCCCCTACCTAAATATAACAACTCCAAAATCACACTATAGTGGAGGACAGGAGAAAGTTCGTCAGTGGTGGCCAAGTGGTTCATTTCCCAGAGGCGAAATTCACTGTTCCAGGAGTTTGATGTTGTAAATCATCGCTGTTGTGGTCACGATGTAATTGGAGTCGACGTTTTGGTAAGTTGACTTTTTAAAGTAGAACCATTTTGTAACAGTCCGTGAAGTCATATGTTTTACAGTAGTTAACGCAAAAGTAAATATCTTTCTGGAACTCTCTGGTTTTCTCTCATTCTTATATAAGTTTATATGATTAAAGATCAATAATATATTGAAGTGCTTTATTAAATCATAATTGCATCAATAGGTAAGCTACACTAATGTACCCATTTGGAAGAAAGATATTTAAGAGAAGGTGAGATGTTGCCAGTGGGCTTTTTTAGACTATTAGATTGTTGGAATTGTAGTATCCAAATCTTTACTGACTACCAATCCACAATATTTTAGATAAACAAATTTCATGCATATCTCAGTATCACATTTTCATAATTTGATTATAAAATGAGGGACAGATGCACTTCATGAAAAAGTGCTTAAATCTACTGTTATATTATGAGCATTCTTATTATCCTAATAACACTGAATTTAATGGTGAGCATGGTAGATTATATGACTTGTTCAGGCAATTCAGTTTTGGTTAAGCTGTAGTTCAGTGAAGATTTGTTTGCCACTAAAGGGTCTGGACTAATTTTTGTTTAGGAAGTTCTCTATAAGTCTTAATAATTAATGAGAACGTTTCTTGGCTGAATGTGGATGTGTTTATAAGATATATATATATATAGATAGATAGATAGATAGATAGATAGATATTGATCACCTATAGGTACAATTACACAAACACACACACACACACACACACACACACACACACACACACACACACACACACACACACACACACACACACACACACACACACACACACACACACACACACACACACACACACTTTGCTGTGAAGGAAAGGTTAGTTTGCTTTTTATTTGTTGTATTTTGTATTAATTTATTGCCTTTTTATATTTTAAATACTGTTATTTGTTTTCTTTACCTTGTGTTTTACTTGTATTTTGCTTTTAACTACATATTAAAACTTCAAAAGAGACCACAGCTCTGTCTCTTGTGAGTCAGGCAGAAATTAGAACAGATCAAATAAGGACTCATACATAAGACAGAAGAGGTCACTTAAGGTTCATCATTTGTGAAATGGGGGGGGTGGTGGAGCTAGAAACTAAACCTTCTATTTAAGGGATAAAATAAAACATTTCAGAGCTTTACTAGACAGGCTCACCCACACTCTGCTACACTTTGCTGTGAAGGAAAGGTTAGTTTGCATTTTATTTGTCGTATTTTTGTATTACTTTATTGCCTTTTTATATTTTGAATACTGTGATTTGTTTTCTTTACCTTGTGTTTTACTTGTATGCTGCTTTTAACTGCATATTAAAACTTCAAAAGAGACCACAGCTCTGCCTCTTGTGAGTCAGGCAGAATTTTTTTCCCCACCCTCCCACCTGCTTACTGTTGTGTTCTTAAATACCACTGTCTTTCTAGTTGCTTGCCTCTTATGTTAATTTGACCATATATCTAATTTCCTCTCTGCTTTCACTGGCTTGTGTGAGTAAGCACAACATTATCATTTTATGAAATCACTCCCCTTCAACTATTTAAATTTATTGGCCATCCTACTGTATTCCACAGTACCAGAATACAAAACTGACCACCCCCTTTTTTAAAAATAGTGACACTCCACTAAAACTTAACTTTTTAGACAGGTAAAACTTAAGTTACCTACTTTTGCATCTAACTTATCTAGTGCACACTGCAGTGTTTAGGATAAACCATTTTTTTTCATCTTACCTTTAAGCATCCCTGTAACCAACACTTGCTCTAATACCTGCTGGAAAGCACTAGGAAGCCTTAAACTGATACAAGCACTCAACTCTCTTTGTTAATAAGGAGAAATTAATCATAGGCACTAAGCCTATAATTGCAAAGTACCTTGCTAAGGCAAGGGAAAACAGCTCCTGTACTTTACAAAAAAGCACCAAACCAGGCGTGTCCAAAGGTCAGCTTCCGGTGATTTCTCCTGTCCACCTGGTGAATCTGGGCATACTGGGGCAATGCAGCAATTGCCTCATGTACACAGACAACCCTCTCCTCCTACCACCCAACACTACAACCTGTGAGAGATGCACTTACATAGCCAAACTGGAAGCAAAGCTCTCTCCACCCAAGATTGTGCTAGACAGTCAAGAGGAGAAGGTTAACACCCGGACTACACCTCAAGCACCACATAGCCCTTCTAAACCCACACCACCAACACCCACACATAGCAACAATAAATCCACATATGTGGAGGCCCTTAACTGTAACCTGAACAAGCAACAAGGACCTCCAAAGCTGAAACGCAAACAAACACCAATCACAACCAAAGTGTCACATAGCTCACAACACCAGTGTGCCACCCAGCAACAGCTCCTAAGGCAAGACAATGTACCTAACACTTTAGTCATAGGTGACTCTATAGTCAGGCACACTGATGTCCCACTCACCAGGCTGAACAAGGAGAAAATTATCAGCTGCCTGTCGGGTGCCAGGATCCACCACATAACGTATGCACTCCAGTCATTCCACAAGTACAAATATGACTCTGTCAATGTCCATGTTGAAGTGAATGACTTGAGACGTACCACCCTGGACTACATGAAAAGAGACATGGAAGAGCTCTCAGATCATGTGCCCCAGGCAAGTATGACCCTAGCCCTGAGTAGCATCCTGCCTTCGCCCACAATGATACTACAATATAAGGACATAATGACTGACTTCAACAATTGGCTAAGCTTCTGGTGTCATTCAAAGGGGATCCAGTATCTGTCTGCCTGGGACGACATGATCAACAGACCACAATGCTTTGCCAAAGATGGTCTGCACCTATTGCCCCTGGGATTCAGGTTACTGGTTATGGCTCTTGCCACCCCTATAGTGCCTTTTTTAGGCAAGGTTCAAAGGACAAAACCACCACTGTAACAGGTACAAGCATGCAAATTCTGAAGGTAATGCTAATCAATGCTAGAAGTCTAAACCTCAAAATGCACTCTCTCGAGACCCTCCTAAAAATGGAGAACATTGATATCTGTGCAGTAACTGAGACCTGGTTCAAGGCTCCAGAGAGCACCCCTGCAACACCAGGCTACAACTCTTACCACACTTTTTGGCCACCAAACCAGGACCGAAACACTAAAGTTGGAGGAGTGTCCATATTCACCAAGGATATTCACACCACCAGGCTAGTTGCCCAACACAATGTGTCTGAAATTCTCCAGGTGCAACTAACACTAGGTAAGACTGCAATCCAAATTGTAGCTTGCTACAGATCCCCCATCATGCCCCAGGATTCTCACTATACCTTTCTAAACATACTGGAAAATATTAAGATACAACCAAACACCCTAATACTGGGTGATTTCAACTACCCTGCCATTAAGTGGGAAAACTACTTGTGTACCAGCACCTGTGCCCAACGGTTTTTGGAATTCATAAATTCCAACACCCTGGATCAACTAATCCATAGTCCCACCAGGGGCTCCAATATCCTAGACCTGGTCATTACCAACATGGGAAATCGATGCTCCACACCTATGGTCACCCCCTCGTTGGTCAGGTCTGACCATAAGCTAATAACCCTTAACATCCACATCCCACCCCCCAGTAAGGAAACCTCCAGAAAAAACTTCTCCAAAGCCAACTTCATGCTAGTCAAGTCAGAAGTGACAAACTTCATGACACCCATGCAGATAGGAACTGAAAGTTTGACTGCTAAATCCTACACTAAGGCACTGTATGAGCACATCCAATCATGCATGAATCATGCCATCCCAAATAGAACCAAGATGCTCTCCTCCAAAAAAAGGAAGCCAATTTGGTGGTCCCCTGCCATAAACAAACTTTACAACAAAAGGAAGAAACTGTTGCAGAAAAGAGGAAAATCCCAGGATGCAAAATAACTCCCTTACCAGCCTCAGTAAGAAGCTGAGATCCCTCATAAAATCCTCAAAAGCTAGTTACGAAAATAAAATTGCCAAAGATTTCAAAGACAACCACAAGACATTCTATAACTATGTCAAGAATCTAAATGGCAATGCCCAGATCTGCTCTGAGCTACAATAGAATGGCATTAAATATAATGATCCCAAGGATATTGCCAATATCCTGGAAGATCAATTCAGTGCCAACTTCACCCCCCTCTCACACCCAAAATGGCCCATCTCAATACTGGAAGATTGCAAATTCCAATAATAACGGCCACACAGGTAAAAAAACGCACTCTCCAAAGCTAAGAATACAGCATCCATGGGACAAGATGACATCTTGGGATGTGTACTACATGAACTACAAAATGAACTGGCACCTCACCTAAGTGTCAAGATTAATCATAGCCTCACATCATTCTTTGTGCCCAATCAGTGGTGCACAGCTACAGTTATCCCACTCCACAAGGGGGATCCACCTTGGATCCCGGGAACTACCGCCCCATTAGTCTGACGAGCCTGATCTGCAAGGCCATGGAAAGTATTATCATGGAACCTATAAACAAAGATATTGGTAACCTTCAAATACTGGACCCCACTCAGTCTGGGTTTGTGAAGGGCTGATCTTTTCTCCTGAACCTGACTGACTTCTTCGAATCAGTCTCCAGAGCCGTGGATGAGGGTAGGGCAGTCCACACAGCCTATCTGGACCTCACCAAGGCCTTTGACACCATCCCCCACTCTGGAATCATAGATAGACTCACTAAGCTGGGCATTAATCCCTATGTCACTCGATGGGTTGCCAAGTGGCTTACTGACAGAACCCACACTGTAAAAGTAGCCAACTCCAAATCCAGCTCCAGACAAGTGACAAGTAGAGTACCTCAGGGTTCAGTCCTGGGACCACTCTTGTTTGGCATCTACTTCTCTGAAGTACAGGCCAACACTAAGGGACTCTGACTAATAAAGTTTGCAGATGACTGCAAACTGGGAGCCATTATTGAATCCCCAAATGATGTGGATACTCTACAAAAGGGCCTTACAGAAACAGATGCTTGGTGCCAAAGCCATGGGCTCAAGCTCAATGCCAAGAAATGTATAGTTATCCCCTTTGGGAAAAAACATGTACCTGTGAATTATCACATAGGTGGCAGTACACTAAACACCTAAAGTGTGATAGAGACTTAGGGACACAGGTGGACAGTGGTCTCATCTTCAATAACCACATTGCCACAACAGTCAGGAAATCCTTCTATGTGGCACACCTCATCACTAAGGGCTTTTCATCCAGAAAAAAGGAGGTCATCCCACTGTACTCGTCCCTCATTAGACCCATTATAGAATACAATGCCCCATTTGGTATGTACCTCTCAAGACATCTGCAACAACTGGAAAGGCCGCAGAAATACCTCACTAAAAGAATCACAGGCCTAAAGCAAATGCCCTATGCTGACCACCTTAAAAAAACCCAGGTATACTCTGTCACATATCGTCTACTCAGAGGCGATCACTGCTTAACATACAAGGCCATGTCAAACCCAGAGCTGTTGGACATGCTACACTTAAAGAAATCCCAATCCCTCAGAGCCACACGCTCTAGGGATCTAAACCTTGTCATCACAATAAACGAAACATGCTGGAGGGATAGGTTCCTGACCCAGAGACTCCCCAGACTCTGGAATAGACTGCCTATACATGTCAAGCAGAGTGCCTCTTTGGCTCTCTTCAAAAGGAACCTTGACGATTGGATGGGAGAAAGTAAATTCACCTTGGGGATCACGTCAGTCACCCTGCTAGACAGGGGTCCAGGGAAGTAAATAGTGTGGGAAGAAATAGCCAGGGAATTGTTATGTCTAGGCTTGTATAGGCCCTAGGGTCGATAGCCTAGTACCAACCTATGAACCTATGAACCTGTGACAGGGGAACACTATCTGGGCTCACTGATTAACAATTAAGTTATGAGTGACAGATGAAAGTTAAAAGTGTAAGCAGTCTGTTTATTCCAGTCACTCCACATCTACTTTATCCTGCAAGAATATGAAGAAAGACTGCATTTACATTTAGTGATGGAGAAATGGTGCAATGAATCGTCCAAATAGTAAAATTCAAGGTCAACAAAGGTAATTTTTTAACACATAAAACAAACAAATAATAAATAAATAAATAAATAAATAAACGAAACAGACAATGTAACAGTCTGCAGCTGCAGTAGGCAATGAATTGTACAGGAAGGAATTTTTAGAATTGCTGGTGCTTGAAAAAGGAAATCTAAGCATCGGGGTAAAAGTCTTTTCTACCTGCAAGCAGCATGCTTTAAGGTGAGATCTATTTACTCTCACCAGCTTGTCATTACTATCACCTTAAACAGAGAAGAATAGCACCTGAAAGTGGTGCCTTACTGCATGAGTGGTTTTTGAAAAATACCAAAAAATACCAATGTTTCAGAGTATAATACATGGATGTCTTATGGCTAAAATGTTAATTGAACTGCACAGATGTAGTTTAATATTGAAAGCAGGCAGCATGAGTAATATAGGCTTTCTTCTACATATACCTGCTGGTTCTAAGGAGGAGGGATCTCAGGGTCTCTTCCACTTATAAATACATAGAGTACAACTAGAAATGTAAATATTTCAGAGGGACAATAGCAAATCACTGAAACTGCATGTGTAAATGTATGTGTATGGATAAAAATAAATAGACATATTTATATAGAGAGGATTTATTTTGGAAGAATGAAAGTCAAGATACAGCAGTATCTCACATTCTCTTAAATATTTTTTCTTCATATGGATATGCCATATAGAAATATAGATCACCTATAGGTACAATTATACACACACACGTGTGTGTGTGTGTGTGTGTGTGTGTGTGTGTGTGTGTGTGTGTGTGTGTGTGTGTAATTGTACCACTGGTGGTCAATATCTATCTATCGATAAATATATTACAAACACATCCACATACATGGGTTCACTCTGTTGAATCATCAGTCGACAGAGTGAAGCGCTTAGGAAATTTGTCAAAAGCATTCTTTCTTGAGTGCTGGAGATGTTGAAGAGAAGAAGACAGAGCATGTGTGGGTAATGTAAGCATGGGTTTGGGATTTTAACGCTGAAACATTTAGATATGTAAAAAGTGTCACTATCAGGAATGGGAGTGTGTGTGGGAATGTTTTCTGGCTAGGTTTACAGTAAAATCTAGGAAAATGGCTAGATGTAATGTGGTGTGTGCAGTGCTGCTGTATGTAATGTGTATCTGAGAGTCTTGTATAGTGATACTGTTACAGAAAGGATTTTTGCTAAAGTAAGGTGTAGGGCTGGGGTTAGGTTTAGTATACAGTAAGGTGGTGCTTGGGGGAGGGGAGCATCCTTACTAATGTTGCTAGCCTTAACCCTAACTCTGTTCCTGCCCCAACACCAATCCTACACCTTACTTTAGAAAAAACCCTTTCCGCAACACTACCACTTAAAAACAAATGCATCTGAAGTTAGTGTTTTTTGTTAAATGATCATTAAATAAAATTATTTGTTTTTCCTTTGTGATCATCTGTTATTCTGATGTGTTGGGTTTTTAATAAGTACATTTTTGAAATAGTGACATCAATCCCCTCTGTTTCAATGCTTCTGCATTTTGATACTTCAGCATAAACTGTGTATATACTTGTATCTATCTGTGGATATCAACAATTCCTTGAAAATGAAAGTCACTAAACATCAACTGATCAAGCACAACTTGTCTTTCAGCATCCAATCTTAAAAAAAGAAAAGAAAAAAAATGCTTTTGGGGGGGGGGGGCAGACCCCTTGTACTTCCCACATCTACTGTCAATTACATATACAAATTCTGAGATTGTACTACAGTGGGGAAAGGACAAATTTTCTGATCCCTAGTATACCTCAATCTCGCGCAGAACAACTGCCGGCATATTAAATCAGCTGATTTTTGATCAGCTGTACCGGCAGTTTACCAGATTTGACAAGTTGCCACTTTCAGTTTCTTCTCTTTCTGCATCCAACAGCAGTTGAAGAGTTCCTGGTAACTCTGTCTTTGGCAGGCAAGAGACCCCTCATACACAGAGATACCTTGGATGTGAGAGATGGTCTGCTGTCGAGTGGCTAGGTGTCTGTAGGGGATGCACCAAGTTAGTAATAACGTGTTCATTTTCAGTTGTACACCATCTTGCATTGTGAAGGGGCAATTCAGCAGAAAATACATGCATATTTGTTCTTTAGGTACTTTGGGGATGTAATTGTGACAACCTTCATCAGAAGGCATGTATATGCCCATGTGGTACTTGCATAAGTGGCCTGTGACAGTCTACATGCCACAGGGTGGGAAGTGTGTGGCATATATTCCAGCACAGCTATAGATGTCATATTTCTGCTTTCACGAGCTCCACTAGTGGGAGGTCCAGCAGAACAGACTGGCACATGCCTAATCACTTGTGGCGGAATATGATGATACTATGCACATAACACAGTGTGATGGCACAGTTATACTGACAGCAATGCTAACACTGGAGGATATGCATTCATCATCCCTCACATATGAAGTGAGAGTGGAGCAGGACAAACCTCCAACATCACCTGTGTTTAGTTCTGGACAGTCTATCCATGCGAACCACACCCAGGTTACACAGGACTCACTACCACAGGCAGTATCTGTGAACTGCACTTTGTCCGATGAGTGTGTGTACCCACATAGAAGAGGGCCACATAGCTGGTCATTGCCATCGTGAGTGCAGGTCATTTGCAGACCTGGGTACCACATCTAGCATCAATCAGCAGATGTGCAGGTCAGTTATCTAAAAATAGATAGCTGCTATGCACACTGTAACAGAGACTGTATGTAAAAGTGTGCTGCATAAAATGCTTGAAGACATACTGCCACTGTAAGGACTGTGAAAAAACTGCACTGCAGGTAAAGTGGCATGCTATATTGCTATATAATGACCTGGCATAAACATTAATGCAGAGAGCAGTGGTAGCTTAAATATCATCCACTGGTGCATCCATGTGGATACTGGAAAATTCCTAGCACAACTGTGCAAGGGTCTGGAAGTATGGTGAATAGTCACAAGCCATGCTTATGCAGATAGTAAACACTATTCCAGAGAATGAATCACTGTGACCACTGGCTACACCTAGACAAGACAAGCCTCATGGTTGTAAACAGTGCTCACCTAGCTCCATCACAGGAACACCTGTCCAGGTCAGCCACTCTTGGTTCTGCAGTTCCACATCATTCTAATCCCCTGTTGGCCTACTGAATGAAATGTCTAGCCATGGCTGTCTTTGGGATCATGGATACTGTCCATCTCTTGCCCCACCAAATGAAGAGCCACATATGGGGTGCTGTATACACTCCAGAAAATCTACATCATCCCACAGGCAGGACACATCCAGCCCTGATATTGCAGGGCAACATAGAAAACCTGACTAATATTCATTGTAAGGAAGTGCCATCATGGCACTGGAGGAGGTGATCCCTGATCCCCCCAACCTGCTTTCTCTATATATGTGGCTATCACATCTACCTCCTGTGACCGTTACAGCTATGGTGGCATTGTTGTTCTCTGTGCACCTCACAGGGATGGACCCATCACAAGGTGACCTAAGCAGTTGCCTAACTATGATGCCAAATAAACATAAAAAAAAGAAAATAAATTGTCACACTCACATTTCTCAACTTTTCAACTCCATTTACTTGGGTCTTCTTTGCTACTCTGTTTATTGTGTAAAAACTCTTTTTCCCTTTCATTGGTTCCAATGAAGAGCCAATGAGAGTGAGACTTCCTGAAACAAAACAGACCAAGGACAAAGCTACATAAGCATTAGAAAAGTGAGTGTCACGTCAAATACATTGCCATGTATAGTGTGGATCTGTTAAGTAATTAAGTAGTGCAGTGTGTGTGTGTGTGAGTGTGTGAGTGTGAGTGTGAGTGTGAGTGTGTGTGTGTGTGTGTGTGTGTGTGTGTGTGTGTGTGTGTGAGTGTGTGTGTGTGTGTGTGTGTGTGTGTGTGTGTGTGTGTGTGTGTGTGTGTGTGTGTGTGTGTGTGTGTGTGAGTGTGTGTGTGTGTGTGTGTGTGTGTGTGTGTGTGTGTGTGTGTGTGTGTGTGTGTGTGTGAGTGTGTGTGTGTGTGTGTGTGTGTGTGTGTGTGTGTGTGTGTGTGTGTGTGAGTGCATGAGTGTGTGTGTGTGTGTGAGTGTGTGTGTGTGTGTGTGTGTGTGTTTTCAACTTTACAGAGCATCCCTGATTTTGGCCCATACCTTACCCTTCTTACTTCTAAAGTGTTTCATTTATGTATAAAGTACTAAGGATTACAGTAAATCAATATTACCATTAATTACAGTTTTATAGTTCTTGGGCCATTGCATCCCCCTCCCCATTATTTATGGCATTGTCCAGAATTCTTGAGCAAAGAAGTTGAGAGGTGTCTTGGTCAATTCTTTGTAAAATTTGTGGCTTCCTATAATTTTGGACTGCAGTCACTAAATAAGGACAGGCATGTGAGTTCCATACTTTGCATCATTCAGAAAATGTTTGTTAATACAAAGCATGTTATTCTAGCAACTTTATGACTATATAAGGAAAATGTTTAAAATATATTCTTGATTTTGGGTCTTATTCTTGAGATAAGAAGTTGAGAGGACAGACAGGAGTTACAATGGAGTTGCGCTATACTGTTCTGTCAGCATGGAACTGAGATACGTTTCTGGGCCATTATTTATGTATATACTCATTCACTTAATCTCAAACAGATTTCTGGGGTGTAGAGTTACACAAATGGCTGTAACTGATGATTGCATGTGTATGCGCATGCAGACTGCATAGTTCTCAGCCGTCGCTTATTTTTTCCTCATATTTCTGGTTTGTTTCTCATAAAATCTATCGCTTTCTACTAAAGTGTTGTGCACTGTAATCATTAGATAATTATAAAGGTGAGTTTCATACTGTGCTAATGCAAAACCTGTTATACTAGTGACTAACTATATAAATACAATATTTAAAATCTATTCCTAATTTTTGGTCTTTGTCTTTGATTCTTGGGCTAAGAAGTAGAGAGGACACAGAGGAGTTGCAATGGTTTGTACTGTATGGTTCTGATAGAAATGAGATGAGATCTATTTCTGGGCCATTATTCATGTATGCAATCATTCACTTGATCTCAATCAGATATCTGAAACATACAGTCATACAAGTGGCTGCAACTCATGATCGTGTGTGTGTGTGTGTGTGTGTGTGTGTGTGTGTGTGTGTGTGTGTGTGTGTGTGTGTGTGTGTGTGTGTGTGTGTGTGTGTGTGTGTGTACACAAAGGGCATAGTTCCCAACCATCCCTGAATATTATATGTAGTCTATTCCTCATAAAAGTGTTACATTTCCAGTGATTGCAGCCACAAAATACTGACAAACATGAGTTTCAGACTTTATATCCTTCAGAAAATGCTTCTGAATGCAACAGTTGTTATACTAGCAACTCTTTAAGTATATAAGAGCAATGTGTAAGATCTGTTCCTGATTTTGGGTCTTTGTTTTTAATTCTCAAGCTAAGAGGGCAGAGAAGAGTTGCAATGGGTTGCACTGTATGGTTCTGACAGGAGAAAAGTAAGATACATTCTCAGCCATTATTTATGTATTTATTCATTCACTTGGACTCAGGCATTTATCTGAGGTGTATGGTTATACAAGTGACTGCAAATTACAGTCAAATCTGTGTCTGCAGATGGCATAGTTTTCAACTGTCCCTGATTCTTCCTTATATTTGTGGTCTGTTCCCTGTAAAATCAGTGTTGTGAACTGCAGTCACTAAATAATGACACACATCTACATTTACGACTTTACACCCTTCAGAAAATGCTTGCTAATGCAAAACCTGTTACACTAACAACTTTCTAAGTATATAGGAACAGTATTTAAAATATGTTCCTGATGTTGGGTCTTTGATTCTGATTCTTGATATAAGAAGTTGGGAGGGCATGGGAGCTGCAATGATTTGCACTATATGGTTCTCACTGCGCTAAGCTGAAATACACTTCTCGGTCATTATTTATGTATTTGTTCATTCATTTGGTCTCAAGCAAACATCTGAGGTGTATGTAGTCATACAAGGGGCTGTAACTGACAGTCGTGTGTGTGTGTGTGTGTGTGTGTGTGTGTGTGTGTGTGTGTGTGTGTGTGTGTGTGGGGGGGTGTGAAGGTGTGTGCACATGCTTTTCTTAATTTTTTTTCCTGCATCTGAGAGTAGTTATTATGCAAAGGATGGAATCAATCATAGTAACGAGAAACACCATCATACGAGCCATTTTCTTTGGGCACAATCTTTGTTTTCCTTTTTTGCTGATTGTTGACAGAGTGCTTATTATTTGTTTGTGAATAAACTAGACAGCGTAAAGTCTACAAGTTAAATGTCAATATTTATCTATGAATAAATGTTTAATTTAGTTTTTTTTCAGGCACACAGGTGTGAGATGGACTATGTTGGGATACAACAGCTTGTCTGGCACTTAATACAGATAGGTAAGGCTATGAGCTGTTAATCAGCTTCTTCTTGTAGTATAGTGTTTGATGTCTTCAACCCTTGTTTGTCAACTGTATGGCCCTGACAAAGTCACTTCACCAGCCAGTATCCTGGACTGCTCCTTAAAAGGACATTTGCATCCAGTGTTCTGTCCCAGGCTGTTAGCAAATGTGTCACACATTATCTTTTGAATTCTTGTACCCATCATGTAGCCAGTAATTAGTGCTTCATTGTTTACTATTTGACTTTGAATTCCAAAACACATTTCTTATAGTTTAATGGCTTGTCATATGCACTTCTAATAAATGTGAGTTTTAAGGAAGAGAAGTTTAATGTTGCTTATTCTAAGTCTGTTTTCAATGTGAGAGTTTTTTTTATTTTTATTGACCAAATATTTATCAGTGTCCCTACTATAACATTTGAAATAAATGTTTTAAATGAAATCCAAATTGCTGTGATCACTGTAAAAGTAAAGAAGAAAATAGTATGGACATTGTCAGGTTTGAACAGTGTTTTATGATAACTGGGGAAAGCCATCCAAATAATGGGATATTGGTACGATGTGTGTGTGTGTGTGTGTGTGTGTGTGTGTGTGTGTGTGTGTGTGTGTGTGTGTGTGTGTGTGTGTGTGTGTGTGTGTGTGTGTGTGTGTGTGTGTGTGTGTGTGTGTCTGTAGGGGGAGATCCAGTCCATTACCCTGCCTAGTGGCCCATTTGACCATGAGCTTAATCTGTATACATAGCCCTCAATCTTCCATTTAAAAATGTGGAACAGTACCTCACACAACTTGGAACAAGTGGCCAGAACACTTACTAATAGCTTACTATCAACTTTGTTTGGGAAGCAAATAAGATGGAAGAATGCATTATTTTATACTTGTAGGTTCATAGGTTCACGGCTAAGTACTAGGCTAGCTGCCCTAGCCACTTTCCCTTTTTGGGCTCAAATTAACCTATGTCATTTGGATAGAAATTGGCCTTGCCCATCCCATTATTGATAGTTATATATTACCCCTAATTAGAATAACTGTAAACATACAACAGATAATGTGAGGGGACACCTGCATGTGATAAAGCATTTAGGAGCTGCCTCTGTCTATTAGTAGTATAGGGGCAGTCCTGTATAAATGTCCTGTTTCCAATCTCCAGAGATCCAAGCTGCACTTACATATGGATAGAGATGATCTTTGTTTTATGCAGATGGGCAGTTCCAGTATAGTGGTATTCTCTGTGAGATATACCTGTCCCTCTAAACCATTCTGTTGATGTTACAGAAGAGGTTTATATCCCTAAACTGAGTATTACTGATGTCCTTTGACTTGCTGAGATGCAGTAAATACATCAATATTGGGTCAGGGATGCCATGTATGCCAGACACAGGTCACCTCTTAGCAGGCTGTAGGATACTGAGTATGGTGACAGGGTTTTGAGTCAGTCCATGTAAGACATGTTGTTCAGGCCTTGTACCCTTTTATTAAGGTATCTCTGTGGTAGTGCCATTTGTTGCATGTGTCTGAATAGATACATGCTGAAGGGGACATTGTATTCAATGACTGGCATAATGGGAGCTGAGTAAAGGGGCACAATGACATCTCTAGATCTAGACACAATCCCTTTGTTTATAAGCTGTACAATATGTAAGGACTTTCTAACAACAATAGACACATGTTGGTCAAATGTTAGGTCACTGACCACATAAGTTCCCAAATCCCAAATGACTGGGTCAGTCTTAGGAGTGTATTTTTACTGTGTTTTTTCTCTGGGATAGATGACTTCCCAAAGGATACAGTAATGCATTTTTTGGCATTTAGTTTCAGTCCACGATTTTAGCATCATTTATTTATTTGGGACAAACCTTCCTGTAGAATGGCAAAGACATTTAGGGATTCAATGACTGCTCCTAGCTTGCAGTCATCTGCAAACATAGTTGGCCAGAGCCCTTCAGAAAAGTATATATTAAACAGGAGAGGTCCCAACATAGAACCCTGGGGGACTGCACTAGTGACTAGTCTCTTTGTGAAAGTAAATTCCCCTATTTTGATTTCCTGTGTCTTATCCACGAGCTAGATGGCAATCCAGTGGATGACAAAGAGGTTTATTATTAGTTTATTTAGCTTTTCTGCTATGCCTGAGTGGGGAATTGTGTCAAAAGCTTTGGCCAGGTTGAGGTATGTGGTGTGTACCATTTTGCCTTCATCCATTGTTTTTTTTTTACCTTTTCAAAAAAATTCAACTGATTGAGTAAGCATAACCTGCCCTTGACAAATCCAAACTGAGATGGGTCCAGTGTTTGGAGGTCTTGATTGACTAGTTCCATGATAAGTCTTTCCATGGCTATGCATATGAGGCTAGTCAGACTTATGGGTCTGTAATTACCTGAGTCTATGGAAGGACCTTCTTTATGCAGGGGTAAAAATGTAGATGTTCCCCATTCACTTCATACAAAACCTATATGGAGACTGAGATTGAACAGTTTTGTTAGCTGTGTAGCTAAATCATGCTTCATGCTATTTAAAATGCATCCAGGGATATTGTCAGGACCCATTGATGCAGCATTGTTAGCTTCTGACAGCACTTTAGGGCATTCAAAGTTCTTTTGATGAATTAATCTGATTTAGTATTATTTAACATGGATATTAGTTAAAAATGGTTAGCACTGAATGTGTCACAGACCCTTTCTTTCTGGAACTGTAAGAAACACATATTTTTTATTAATCAAAATGAGTTTACAGGAGTTGCTCTAGGATTGGTGTGCTCTCCCTGATCTCTGGAGTGAAGCCAAACAAAATCCAAGGCATCCTTTGAAATCTACAGAAAAAGGAGTATTTTTATTCATGGTACTGCACTTTTAAACTGTGTATTACTGAATTGTTGCTTACTTTTAACTGCCTTTTAGCCATTTTAACTGTTTTTCTATTTCACTGTTTCAATTGTTTGCTGTTTTCTAGTACTTGGGTATTTTATAGCATAGGCCAGACTTAGATTTGCTGAATCTAGACTATTTATCTTTATTAGAGCACTAAAACCAGCCATCTTAAATTAACATGGCCCCTGCACCCCTGTGGGAGAAGAGTGCAGCAAAGGACCTATCTGAGTTGGAGATTGTTGGAATAAGGCTCAATTTTTGGCATTTCCATTGGCTGGCTCATTTGAAAATTCCTTAACTTGTTTTAAAAAAGGAGTCTCACAGCTGCTACATAAGCCCTGAGCTTGCATGGGTTTGTGCTTGTTTTAACACAGTTCCACAGAGTTTGGTGACCAGCCACTGCTCTACTATCTTCAAATGAGCAATTCGAGGCATCTGTTTGCATGTAGCGCATTGTCGTGCAGCACCGTGCAGTGGAGGTAACCACTGGCAGTTATAGATGCAAAAGCCCAAGTAGATTTATTTTCCCTTAGAAGTTGCCCCTGCTCCAACTAAGGAGTCCCTTAAATTGCACTTAGCTGCTCAGAGAGCACCTCAGCTGGGCTTTCTACAGCATTTGCCACTTTAACTGAAATCTCTTAATCCCTAAAAGTCTTGTACCCCTTGAGAGCCCCAATAGTATAGAACCTGCATTAAGCCCCCATTTAAACCAGATCCTTCCTCATTAAAGTAAGGCAATTTACATCTAGTATTATGAATGGTCAGTGTTCCTCTGGTTCTCCTGTCAGCCTGATTGACATGGGTATCCTGAGTCAGTGTAGCAATTGCCTTATGTACACTGGCAACCCACTACTCCTTAACCACTCAATCTCAATTTGAGAGAGATGCATATACACTAAGAATTTGGAATCCTTGCTCTCTCATTCAGAACAGCGACACTGAACAGGTTGTCAGCCCACATATTACACCTCCTGCACAAACCACGGTCTCAGCACATAAACAATCATATGCAGAGGTACTCAGCAGAAATTTGCTACACACCTGATACCTCCGAAATGCAAACATGCTATACCTAATATAGTACCTGCAGCACTCAGTACACATAAAACCACAAGCATAAGTGTCTCACCAAACAAGCCCCTAAGGCAAAGCACATCTAAACCAATATGTATGGTCATAGGCCACTCTATAGTGAGACACACACATGTCCCACTCACCAGGCTGGACATGGAGAAGGTTACAGTCAGCTGTATGTTGGGTGCCAGGACATACCAGATCACACATGCACTCAAGTCTCTCCATAAAAACTACCATTATGACTTCATCATAGTTCATGTTGGTGTGAATGACTTGAGACGCACCTCACTGGACTATATGAAGAGAGACATGACAGATCTCTCGGAATATGTGTCTCAGGTAGGTATGTCCCTAGCCTTGAGCAGCATACTACCTTCATCTAAGATGATACAATATAAACAAAAAAATGATTGACTTCAGCAATTGGCTTAGATTCTGGTGTCATTCTAAGGGGATCCAGTACCTATCAGCCTGGGATGACATAGTAGATAGAACACTCTGCTTTGCCAGAGGTGGTCTTCATCTGTCACCTCTGGGATTTTGGTTACTGGCTAAGGCTCTTGCCTTCCCCATAGTGCCTTTTTAGGCAATGTCACAACAACAAAATTCATGATGTAAAAATATCTTCAAAAAGCAACCTCAAGGTTATGCTGCTAAACGTTAGCAGTCTAACCCTACAACTGCACTCACTAGAAGCAGCCCTCACCTTAGAAGACGCAGAAATCTGTGCAGTCATAGAGACTTGGTTTAAGGCCATAGAAAGCACCCTGACCACACTGGTTTATAATGCCTTCCACACATTCAGACCACAAACTGCAAGTGTGAGAACTAAAGGAGGTGGAGTATCAATATACATCAAAGATAGCTACACCTCTAGACTGGTTAAATAAAACGATTCCCTTGAACTAATCCAGGTCCAATTGATTGTAGGTAAGACCACCCCCTCCAAGTTATTGCCACTTATAGGTCCCTCTCCATGAACCAGCATGCCCACACTGCACACTTGGATCTATTTGACTCACTCAAGATACAACCAAACATCCTGGTTTTAGGTGACTTTAACTGTCCATCCATAGATTGGGCAAATTATATTAGACTTCATCAATTCTAACACTCTGGATCAGTTGGTTAACCACCCCCACCCGTAAGGAGCCCAAACATTCTGGATCTGGTGTTCACTAACATGGGTGATTGTTGCACCACTCCATGTGTGCAGCCCTCCCTAGTGAGGTCTGATCATAAATCAGTCTTATTAGAGGTAACAATAACATCTGACCCCCCACACTAGCAACTACTAGACTAAAAAACGTCTCCAAAGTCAATTACAACCTAATACATGACGGCATTAATAGCTTCATAGCCCCTGCCCTCAGTGATGGCATGGACACCTATACTGGGACTTACACCAATGCCTTGTATAAGCATCTATACAAATGTACTGAGTCAACCGTGCCTGACAGGATCAAAACAAGTTCCTCAAGAAAGTGCAAGCCTGCCTTGTGGACATCCACCATTAACGTGTTATTGAACAAGAGAAAGAAATTGCTGTCCAAGAGCAGGAAGGAATGGTCTCTGAATTGGAAGCATTACCTCCTCGGCTTAAACAAGCAAATAAGACACCTTGTAAGGCATTTTATAGTTAACTATGAATCCAAATTAGCTTCCTTCACTAAGGATAACCAAAAGGCCTTCTTTAGCTACATCAGAAACCTTAAAGGAAAAACCCAGATCTGCACAGAGCTAGTTGTTAAAGGCACCACATATACTGAACCCGTAGAAATAGCCAACCTGCTAGCTGATGATTCAGAGAAAACTTCTTCCCCCTGTCCCCACCACATATCCCCCAAAGCATCCCTACCACCTGACCTCTACCTAGTATCTCCAAGGAGTAGGTCATAAATGCTCTCTCCAAAGCCAAAACCACAGCTGCTATGGGACCTGATAATATCCCAGGCTGTGTTCTAAATGGATTAAAACAGGAATTAACTGCACCATTGGGTACTCTTTTTAACCACAGTCTAATCATTGGTTTTGTACCTGCTGAATGGAAAACAGCAACTGTCATCCCATCACATAAAGAAGGCCTCTCCACAGACCCTGGGAACTATAGACCCATAAGCCTGACCAGCCTAATCAGCGAGGCTATGGAAAGAATGGTCATGGACCTAATCAACAAAGATATAGGAGACCTCCAAACACTCAACCCAACCAAGTTTGGCCATGTTAAAGGGAACTCCTGCCTTTTGAACTTGGTGAACTTCTTTGATAGAGTCACCAAAGCCATGGATGAAGGCAAATCCATGTTTGATGCCCCACCTCTGGGCCAGTAATCAAGGAACCTCAGACTTCACCACTGGCAGCTGTGGGGAACGTTCACTAAGAGGATAACAGGTACACACAGTATCTCCAGATGCAGCTCTCTGCATCAAGCACAGTCAAGCACAATTTCCCTTAAGAGCACACAGGGAAAACAGTCAGTCCGGGGCTGGATTCTCCCTCTTTCTCCAGATCCCCAATAAGTCTCCCAACTGGCACAGCTATAGAGTTGAGATCTCAGATAAGTGTCCAAGCCAAGATCTCCAGAACTCTCTCTGTCCAACCAGTGCTTTGTCCCTGCTAAAGTAGCTGACACACACACTCTTGGAAATTTGATTTACACACACACACACACACACACACACACACACACACACACACACACACACACACACACACACACACACACACACACACACACACACACACACACACACACACACACACACACACACACACACCTGAGAAAGGCTGGCACAGGTTTATTAGCTATGCACCCTTCTGCCCAGACAATAAGGTAGTTACCACTGCCACTAGACACTCCTGCCATCTACCTTAAGGCCCTTACAAGGGTACCCAATATACTGAGTGAAATTAATATTAATACAAATGGTAGTACGACCAAGAGCAAGGCTATTAGGAGTGGCCCACACAGCGTCACCAAATAAATATGCAAGTACTCTCCAAACTTAAATATCTCTACAAAGATCAGCCACAATGAAAGGTTTAAACATATTTAATAATAAATAATAGAAGAACAAGACAATACTAAATATATATTCACAGTGCCATCAGAGTTAAAAATCACAGGAAGTATTTAAAATAACACTGAAGGACAGATCAGACAAATAATGAAAAACAATATCTAAACTAAGCTTCACTATATTCCTGACTGAATCTAAGAGAATTACTATTCTCTACTTACTTAAAATAGCAACGCAGATGATGTGGTGAATGGTCCTTCCTGTTGTCAGGCCAACACCAAATACAGAATTATCTGTCTCACTAAGATAATATCTTCAATATTAATTTTGGATAGCTTGCAGAATGACATCACTTCTGGTCATCTGAATTCTAGTTCCCATGCAAACTTCCATTGCTGGAAGTTAGCAGGATTTAGCAGCTACCTGTAAAAATACACACACAAGGGCTATTGCTCAGATCTGTGGCAGGTGCTGGAAGTCATAAAATAATTTCATACCTTCATGCTTCCAGAGTGTTGATATCTAGGAATAAAATCCAAGCTATAAACCAATTTGCCCTTCCTGTCCTAACTTACAGTTTTGGAGTGACTGACTGGCCTCAAAACGTGTTGGATAGATTAGATAGGAAAACAAGAAGGATGCTTCATGCTCACCAAATGATGTATAAAAATCACTGTATACCAAGATTATATATTCCCTGTTCTGAAGGAGGGATGGGCCTCATTGAAACTGATTACATGTATAGATCTGCAATGGTGAGACTCCACACATATCTGCTGACCTCACAAGATCCAAATGTAGTGAAAGTTTTGAAACATGAGAATAAATCTAAGATGACATATTGGTGTCAAGAAGGAATGGAAATCAAACCAGAAGTAGATAAAAATCAGGTAGCAACTGAAAATGCCAAAAAATAAAAATGTTACCAATCCATGTAACCCCGTACGAAGTGCAGAAGGAGTCATTATTGGGCACATTGCGAGTGATGTGACAAGCACTTTTGGCTGACTTCAGAGATTGAAACAATACTAATTTCATGAACTTTAATTGTACTTTAACTTAGGAATGGGGTCCATTCCCATCATAGTATTAGAAACACAAATGATTTGGAGAAATTAAAAAAAGAAAGAAACAAGAGATCAACCTGTATATCATCAGGTGGGTTGCAAACTGCCTAACCAATAGAATGTACACAATCAAAATAGGTGACTCTACCTCCACCAGCAGACCTATAACCAGTGGTGTTCCACAGGGATCTCTGCTGGGGGCCTATTGTATGGAATCTACTTCTTGAATATACAGGCTAAAACAAAAGGCATATGGCTGACAAAGCTTGCTGATGATTGCAAACTGGGTGCAGTCGTCGAGTCCCCAGATGATGTCAACATCCTACAAGAGGGGCATACACAAGACAAATGACTGGTGCCAAAGTCATGGACTCAATGCAAAAAAAATGCATTATGATCCTCTTCAGCAAGGCCAATGTCCCTGCAGAATACCACATTAATAACAACACCCTAAGCATGCAGTGTGACAGATTTGGGCACACAGGTCGACAGCAACCTTTCCTTTGACCACAACATCCCCACAATGGTAAGAAAGGTTTTCTATGTTGCCCACCTCATAAGTAAGGGCATTGCATCCAGAACAAAACAGGTTATAACCCCCCTGTACGTTTCACTCATCAGCCAGTAATAGAGTATAATGCTACCTTTGGTATGCACCTTACCAGGCACCTGCAGCAACTGGAAAGACCTCAAAGGTTTTTTACAAAGAAAATTGAGGGTCTTCAGAATATGTCATATGTCGACAGACTGAAATCACTGTCACTATACTCTGCATCTTACAGACTACTCAGAGGTGATCTCTGTCTTGCATATAAAACAATCTCAGATCCTGGTCTATTGGAAATACTGCACATTCATACATTAAATGGTATAAGATGCACTCGCTCTAGGGAACTCAATCTAGTATGTGACATCAACAGGACTTGCTGAAGAGACAGATATTTCTCACAGAGTTTACCTCTCCTCTAGAACAAACTTCCAGTTCAGGTGAAGCAGAGCCCCTCGATGACCTTATTTAAGTGTAATTTGGATGACTGGATGGGAACCGCAAATTCACCCATTGAGTTTCACTTGTGTTCCTCTCGGACAGGGGCAGTAGTTTTTGACTTAATTCCACTTAATACCTTGATATTCTCGGGAACAAGGGTTTGTAAGAGCCTCAGGGCCATCAGCTTAGTAACCTGCTATGATCTTATGATCCTATAATGAGGTATACTTGAGAGGTATATCAGCATATATGTTGTATATATCTTGAGATACAAAATAAGACCCCAGTGCTGAACCCTTGTAGCATTACCTGATTTACATCTAGACGTTAACAAAGAAAACTAAACTATATTGCTGAAAATAAATACATTTCCTGCAAATCCAAGAATAAAAGAAAAACAGAATGTTTTTGCTTCATAGAAGACTTGTGGCTAGTTGCTTGGATCACACAAGCTCCTATCATAATTCTCAAGCATGTCAGTGTGAGGCTTTGACCAAACATTTCCCTGCTGTTTCTACATGTTATCTCTGTTTTGAATAGTTTTCATTTTCCTTTGAAGGTAACAGCAGTGGTTTATGAACTTAAATCCAAACAGCCTTGCTCCTTCCCCCAAGTATACATTATGCCTGATTTTTTCCATGATTCTTTCTAAAGGTGTGCTTTCCATCAGAATTCCTGAAACATTAACTTTTAGATTGTTTTCAGGTATCAGTTTCACAAATCTTATTTTTACAAATAGCCTAGTGAGATCTGCTAGGAAATGAAATAATTTGATCCTAAAGAGTATACTGCTGATACAGATATGAAAAACAAGGAAGGGACTGTGAGAAGAAAGAAACGTCACTGGTGTTAAAAGAGTAAGAATATCAGGCAGAATGCATCCTTAGACGATCGCCTTCTCAAAGTGCAACAGTAAAACAACAACCACTACTTAAAAAGCACTGGTTTTTGAATATTAATGGCAGCATCTGTCAAAAGAAATTTTCAGCTTTTTAAACTACATGTTTAAGAAGTACATAAAGATTTCTCAGACTTTCCTGTGCAAATAAAACCTGAAAGATTACAGTTGTATAAAGAGATAGTACCATTGACCAGTGGCAATTTATTGAGTAAGTTGTAATGCTAAGAGAAAGAATCACATTTCCTTTTCCTTCTTCCATTTTATGTTGTTTGTATTCCATTAACTTGTTCTTATATTATCAATTAATCAATACAGAGGGGTATTCAGAAAGATTTGTAATGTTGAGGTACTCTGCTAAAGGTGGCTTGATGCTGCTTAGCTGTGTATTAGGATTTGCATAGTGCTGGCATGTGGGGAAGGATCACATAGTAAATTGCAGTAGCTATGTTAATTAATGGCAGCACTTATGGTACTGGACATCAGCAAAGTGGCCTCACCATGACTGGTCACATAACCTACGAGAGGCATGGTGGTGTGGCATGCCTGAGGCTGTGCACATTCAAGTGTGCCAAGAAGTGCCTTATATTTTCAGCACAAGCATTGTGATTAGGCCACAGAGGCCCAGCATAGACAAGTGACAACATGGTTAATCATACAAAGAGGGAGGAAAAGGGGAGATAGAAAAGACAGAATGGGGCTCAAGCAAGCAGAGGAACAAAATACACAAGGATAACCTGAAAGAAAATTAGATTAGGGGAGAATGACATTTTTTAAGACAAGTGCTCATTTCAGAACTGTAGCTAGGTCACTTGGTGCCCACTTCAACCGAGAGGAGAGGACCAAAAAAGGTATTTCACTCTGAAATGCAACATTAGTAAGCTGCTTGTACTAACACTCTCATGAACGCAGTATCTGCATTTATTACAGATGCTAAGATATCACCCATGGCTTCCTGTGCTGATGCCAGTACTGCACTTGCACCCTATTGAAAATTGCTGATTATGCACCCTAAAAGCCTGCACCCAGGGCAGCTGCCACTTACCTCATCCTTTTATGGTTGCCCCATTTTCCATTTCTGAATAAGAAAGGTAGAGGGAAATGGCAAAAAGAAGCATGTGTGGGAGGAAGGAGGGACTGGAGATTAAATCATTCAGAAAGACAAACATAAAATGAAGATAACGACAGATGGGGGATATGGACACAAAAGCAGGTAACAGTGGACAGATACACAGAACAGATGGAAGAGAACTGGTGATGGGGAGAACTGGTCCAGTAATAGGTTATAGGGAGTGACACACATGGAAGGGGAATACCATGCTTGGGGATAAGGCAAGGTATATACAGCCAGTCTGACCACCCCAGAGCAGAACCCACCCAGTCTTACATGGTCCCTATATGTGTGTTCACCTACCAGTTCATTTCAAACATGGCCAGCTACTGCACCTGATGTCATGTGATCTAAGGGGGACCCCCCCCAAGCCACTCTCAGAGAAGCAGTCCCCATCTCTCTCAGATCATGTGTTTCAGGCATGTATGAGCCTAGCCTTAATCAGCATACTCCCTTCACCTAGGATGATGCCACAATATAAACAAAAAAAAAATGATTGACTTTTACAACTGGCTTAGCTTTTGGTGTCAGTCTTATCGGATCCAGTATCTGTCAGCCTGGGAGGACATGATCGACAGGCCACACTGCTTTGCCAGAGATGGCCTTCACTTGTCTCCTCTAGGCTTTTGGATATTGGCAAAGGCTTTTGCCTGCCCTACAGTGCCTTTTTTAGGCAATGTCAAAACAACAAATCAAATCTCCTGATGTAACAAAATCCTCTTGAGATAAACTCAAGGTTTTGCTGCTTAATGCTAGGGGTCTAAGCAGGAAACCACCCTCCCTGGAACCATTCCTCACCTTGAAAGATGCTGATGCCTGTGCAGTCACCAAGACATGGTTCAAAGCTATGGAGAGCACCCCAGCCATGCAAGGCTACAATGTCTTCCACATGTTAAGACCACAAACTGAGTGTGAAAGAACCAAAGGTGAAGGTGTATCCATTTTCATTAAGGCCAAGTACACCTTGCAAATGGTCAGACAGTATGACTCTCTCAAACTACTCAATGTCCAATTAACTACAAGCAAAACACCCTACCACATCATTGTTAGCTACAGGTCCCCCAACATGAGCCAAGAAAAGCATACCACATATTTGGACCTAATGGAGTCATTTGCCATACAGCCAGACACCTTGATCATGGGTGACTTTAACTATCCTTCTATCAACTGGGAAATATACATGACCAGAAACATTCTCGCCCAGAGATTCTTGGACTTTGCCAATGCTAATACTCTGGAACAGATGGTCAGTACCCCCACAAGGGGCTCAAATGTCCTAGACATAGTACTCACCAATATGGGGGATCACTGCACTCCCTCCTGTGTGATGCTCTCCCTACTAAAATCAGACCATAAATCAATCTTGTTCTTCGTAACTATAAGACCTGACACCCCTCCAGGAACAAAACCACTAAAATATTTTTCCAAAACAACTACTGCCTACTAAACAATGGTAGAAAAAGTTTCAAACCCAATCACAGAAAACACTGACTCTTATGCAAAGGTGTATGCAAATGCCTGTTTAACCACTTAAGCAGCTGTACAGACTCAGCTGTACCTGACCAGATCAAAAATCAGGTCCTCCCTAAAAAACAAGCCACCCTGGTGGACCTTAAGTATAAACAAGTTACATAACAAGAGGAATAAACTGATATCTAAAAACAAGAGGGAACTGGCTCAGCAGAGGAAGAATTCCTTCCACAGCTTAAATTATCAAATCAGAAATCCTTTCAAATCCTCCAGAGCTAAGTACAAAGCTAAAATAGCATCCCTAGCGAAGGATAATCACAAGGCATTCTTTAACTACATCTGACATCTGAGAGGGAATGCCTAGCTATGTGATGAACTGACAGTGGATGGTACTACTCATACTATATCAGAGGAAATTGCTAGCCTGCTAGTGGACAGATTTGGTGTAATCTACAATTCCTGTCTCCACCAGCCATACCTCAAAGCATACCTGCCACTGTTCCTCAACCTATTATCTCTAGAAAGCAGGTCACATCTGCGCTCTCCAAGGCCAAAAAGATGACTTCAATGGGACCAGATAACACTGTACTAAATAATCTAAAACAAGTCCTAGCAGACCCACTTGGTGCCCTCTTTACCAACAACCTGAGAACTATGTTCCAGCAGAAAGGAGAACAGCAACAGTAATCCCCCTGCACAAAGTAGGGCCATCAACCCACCCTGGGAACTACAGACCCATAAGCTTAAATAGCCTTATCTGTAAGGCCATGGAAAAATCATTATGGACCCACCGACAAGGACATAAGCGATCTTCAAACTCTAGTCCCAACCCAGTTTGGATTTGTTAAGTTTAGATCATGCTTGTTAAACCTGGAACACTTCTTCAAGAAAGTCATCAAAGCCCTGGATGAGGGAAAAGCAGTTTCCACAGTGGTGAGGAAAGCCTTCTATGTAGCACATCTCATAGTAAAGGGGTCACGTCCAGGTCTAGGGCTGTTATAACGTCACTGTACTCAACCCTCTTCAGATCAGTAACTGAGTACAATGCTCCCTTTTGCATGTATCTCAACAGACACATGCAACAACTGGAGAGACTCCAGAGGTTTCTCAGCAAGAAAATAGAGGGCTTCAAAACCAAGACCTACATGGAAAGACTGAAAGCCCTGTCACTATACTCTCTATCCTACAGGCTGCTAAGAGGCAGCATGTGCCTAGCCTATAGGGCAGTCTCTGACCCTGCCCTAATGAAAATGGTGCACATTCACAAATCAAATGGCACACGAGTCACTCACTCTAGGGATCTTAACTTAGCCTGTGACATTATTTATTTTATTTATTATTTTATTTACATTTGTTCACTGGGAAAGTCCAACTGGACACAGCTCCATTTTCAGCGGAGGCCCGGGGAGAAAAGCTCCACATTAAGTATTATTTGCATTATACAGTTAAAAAACATAGCATTTAAATATAGACATTAGTCCAGGTGCATCTCCCTTCAGAAGGGCCTCACAGAAACGGATAACTGGTGCCAGAGCCATGGCCTAAAGTTAAATGCCAAGAAATGCATAGTCATACCCTTCAGGAAAAACAAGGTTACCCCTAGCTACCATATAGGTGGCAATCCACTGAGCACAGAAGAAGTCATCAGGGATCTGGGGACCCAGGTTGACAGTTTGACACTCATGTTGCTAAAGTAGTTAGGAAAACCTTCTACATTGCCCACCTGATCATGAAGGGATTCACATCTAGATCAAGGGCCCCTGTACTCATCACTCATAAGACCTATGATTGAGTACAATGCCCCATTCGAATGTATCTGACCCGACACCTGCAGCAGCTGGAAAGGCCCCAAAAGTTCCTCACCAAAAGGATAAAGGGTCTCAAAATATGTCTTATGCAAGAACTCCAGCTCTATTCAGTCTCGGTGACCTGTGCCTGACATATAAGGCCATGTCAAACCCTGATTTGATGAATATGCTTCACCTCAAAATCTAGATCCCTCAGAACCACAAGGACGGGAGACTTAAACCTTGACACGGTTATTAATAGAACATGCTGGAGGGACAGATTCATCACCCAGAGACTGAGGCAGAGCACTGGCCTTGTTCAAGAGGAATCTTGACCAATGGATGATTACTTCAGTGTCACTGCTTGACAGAGGCACAGCAAAATAATGGGCATAGTTTTATTAATAACTATGGGCTAGGCTTATAAATGCCCTTGGGCAGATAGCCTAGTATGAACCTATGAACCTATGAACAAGAAGAAAACAGATGTAAAACAGCTGTAGAACATAGTACAGTTTTAAAATATGGTGACATATACTAAACATGGTTACAAATGTAGTTGAGATTCATCAGTGAACAATTGATACAATCTGTTTTTGAGGTACATAACAGCCATTAGCAGTTGTTGCTACAAGAAGTTAGTATTATGTGGTAGTTAGCTGGGAACATGAGTAGCCAAGCTAACATGCTGGAGAGACAGGTGCATCTCCCAAAGACTGCCACTCCTCTGGACTAAAGTCCTAATTCACATAAAATAGAGCTCCTCCCCGACCCTATTCAAATGCAAACTAGATAAATGGATGGGTGACTGCAAATTCACTCCAGAGGTGGTGCTCATGTACCTCATGGACAGGGGCAGTCGGTATTGTCCACTGACTCTGTCTCTAGGAATGTCGCTCAACTAACCAAGGACAATTGGGACAACTTGGGATAAACATGGCTAGGCTTGTAAGGGCTCTAGGGCCTTTAGACTTGTAACCTCCTATGAACCTATGAGGGGTGGCCACACACGTCACCAGTAAATCCTCCAGGTTACCATTCACAGGGTGACCTTCTTCCACATGGAATGGTGCATGCCTGGTGACCACGTATGACCCAACAGTAGGTACATCTGATTACTGGTGCCACTCTGCATCCTGTAGCACAGCTGAACTTGGAAAGAGGGAAGAAAACGAGAAGAGGAAAAATAAAACACATTAGTACGCGTGCATGGCAACTAGGGTTACAGTTTTACATGTGCCCTGGATAACCTGTCACTTCATCTCAGACAGGATTCTCAGTTTAATGCAAACTCCTCTGTGCTATAAAATGTAAATATACACTAGTCAGTACAATGTTCTCCTGTCAACAGAATGCACGGACAGTAGCAGATAATATTTGTAAGATACTGTACAAAACCCTGTACATAGTGGTAATACAGAATGCTGTCTGTCTGTCTCTGTCTCTCTCTCTCTCTCTTTCTAACCTTTGATTCCCACTGGCAGATCATGTCAGGGTTGTGTCTCCATGTCATTATATCTATGCCTGCACTGCTCATCAGAGTGAGTAATGTTAATGGCATCACTTACCACCTGGGCAGACTGGAATCAGGCATCAGATTTATACATGTGACATCATAATGCCCATTCAGGCACTCCTTATAATCCCTTCCCAGCATACAGAGAAACATTTTAGTGTCCTGACTGCACCAGGCAGGAGCATTGCTGAACCATGTCATTTCAACAGATCATGAGAAGAATAAAATGGTAACTCCATATGCACAGCCACAAATTATAACCATGTGATGTGTATCATCACGCAGCTGTGTGTGAGTGACAGTACAACTATCACAGACTAGCAGTGCTATAAGCTTCACAGTGTCCATACATGACCTTACTGTGTACATGACTTCCTAGCCAGGGAATGGTCAGGATGATCACAGTAGTGGGGGCTCTGGGTGTTGCAGCGATCCATAGAATATCATGCTAACTCACCTTATTATCATAATCACCATGGTATAATACGTGTTTTACCATGACAAAAGGTATGGTAATCATACTGTGGGAGACTGCTTTATAATGAGAAAATTAGGAATATAAATTCAGTGGATAATAGTTTGTACTGCCATGCAGGAATACTGAAAGCAGAAAAACTCAGCTGGTAATGTTTCTCTGAACTGCAGGGTACACACATGGGTGCATGAAAGCATCAGGAAGAGATACTGAAAAGTGAATTGGGTGAGATAATGCAGTCCAGAGGCATCACAGGTTTCTGTCCTGGTGTGGAGAGGGACTCACTTTTACAGGGAACAGAGCACAAGAATGGGACAAGTTATTGTCCTGTTGTCTTAGGGGGCTTACTCTGATCATTTCCCTGCTTTTGGGGGATACACTGTAGCATATGCACGTAGACTGCAAGACATGCTACAAGAGAAATTAGGCAATAGGCCACACCACTTGCCATAAGCACAGTGCTATGAAAAAATTAGCAGTGCTAACATGCACATTGCTGCTGTCAGTGTAGTAGAGGTATGAATGGTGACAGTATGGTACCAGTATGTGGCCATCATACAGAAGCAGGTAACAGTACTCGGATATTGGGCCCTGCCAAAGACAGTCATGCAGACTTACATACACACACAAACCCACACACACAACACACACAAATCCACATTTGTAACTCACATGTGTACATGTCTTGTCATGGAACCAAGAGAATCAATAACAGGAAAAGTTCACAACACCAAAGACAGAACTGTTACTGCAGGCCCTATGCACACATAATATGCGTACCCTTGACAAGGGTAAAGTAGACAAGTCTTTCCAGGACCAGGCATGACAGGGAGGGATGCAGGACATCAGTGCTATGGGTAGTTATAATAGGCCAGTTGTATAAGTCTGTTGCAGGATCACCAATATTATTACAGCATGCCAATGACAAGGAACAAGACATCAACAGGGACAGCTCCACCTCAGGAGGTGAACCTCCAACAACTTCCAACAAGTCTTTAAGAAGCATTTCACAAAGGTGGAAAAAAATCTTGAAACTGTGTCAATGGCAGGTGAGAGCAGCCTCATAATTGGTGGTGGCTTAGATGACATAACTGGGCTGGTGATGACTGCCCAAATGTTTGTAGTGGATACACTAGGTTAATCCTAGCATGTTTTATTACTGTTGTACATTGACTCATAAGTATGAAGGGGTTATTCAGTAGAACGCATATGCATACCTCTTCTGTAAGATCATCAGGGCTGCAACTGTGACCACAATCACCAGAAAGTATGCAAATACCCATATGCTTGTCAAATAACTGTCAAGTGCATGCCACAGTTTGGAGGAAGTGACACATATGCTCCAGCATTGCCACAGGTATGTCCTGTTTATACTTTACCTGGCCACTCATGGAGGGTCCAGCAGAAGTGATCAGCACATGCCTAACGTCAGCAAGTCAACTGTGGCTGATAATGATGCTAACTTGTACATAGCACAATCATATGATATTGTGACATGATCAGCAACTCTAACACCAGAGAGCATGTACACATTCCCTACAAATGAGATTATGGTAGAGAGCAATGATGAACACCTGGCACCAATTGTGTTAAGTGCTGGACATCCTGCCCATGTTAGCTGTAGCCAAGCTGTGCATGAGCCACCTCCACAGATAGCATCTGCAAACCACAATGTCTGTGTCTTGTACACTCCCACTGCAGGTGTGAGGCTTCTAGGTGGCTGTTGCTGCCATGACTCCATGTTATTCCCTTATGTGGGTGCCATTCTTTGTATTAATCATTGGATATGCTGTTCAGGGTGTGTAGGTCAGTGATCCAGGCACAGACCTTATGCACACCAAAGTAAGAGACTGTGAGTGCACTGCATGGCTTGCGTAAAGAAGTACAAACACTGTGGGGACAGTCAGACAACTTGTACAGTATACAGAGTGACATGGTTTATAGAAATCTAGAGCATGCATGCCTGCTAAGGACAGTGGTTTCTCAACTGGCATCCACTGGTATCTTCACCATTGCCAAACTAGGATCCAGATACACAATGAAGCATGTCTGACCAGACTTAAATAGATAGCACATACTGTTCTAGAGACTGAATCACTCTCACATTTGGCCACGGCTTCCTCCACCCCTAGACATAGGCACTCACAAGGTCATGGCAGATGCTCATCTGGTCTACTTCAAGGTCACCCCACCGGGCTAGTTGCTATGGATTGTGCAGCTCCACACATCCCTATCTTTTACTGGCCTACTGAGTGCAACACCTAGCCGTGGCCATCCTCATGGTTGTGGATATCATCTACCTATTGCCTCCTCAGGGGACTATAGTGCAGTTCTTGTATATGCTCTTAAAGTGCTACACAATCCCTGATGCAGGATACTTCCAGTCCTGACACTGCAGTGCCACATGGTCAATGTTCACTACATGGAAGCTCTTCTCTGACACTGGAGGATACAATCCCTGTTCCTCCCCTAACTTGCTATTAGCTTGTGTGTCTACCATCTCCACTTCCAATAACCTTTAAATCTATGGTACTCCTGCTGCCACCTGTCACTGTGTCCCACCTCACTGTGGAAATGATGATGACTAAGTTCTGACCCCCCCCCCCCACTGGATGTGTGGATAAGATAATGTCTGATATACAGTTTTTCCAGTCGGTACACTGTACTGCAGAGACACTGTCTGTTAATGCATGCACCAGTTTTATTCTGGGTTGCCTTTGTCACTGCCCATAGTTGTGGAACAGATCCTGCCACTCTGCCAGTGTCACAATGTATTGTGCCTGTCTGTGCCTCATACAGGCTAATGTCACACTCATTTCTTCCAATGACTCCTCACCCATCCTCTTCTCTGCTGCTGCTACAGATTGGTCAGATAGTACTGTGATGTTCTCAATACCTGCTTGTCTACTATTGTTCTGTGTAACATGGAAAAGACTAAGAATAATTTACTACAGGCCTCAGTTGAAACTGCAGTGTGTCCTCAGATGTATCCAAGCAGCAGAAGTGAGCTTCCATGAGTCCAAACATGTTAAATGACATTCCATGTGTGTAACAGAACAGTGATATACTTCATGTTCTCCATGGTCTGAGGACTTTGAATGGGGCTCAAAATCCATTGCCCCAGGGCATATCCTGCATCACCTGTTAACACACAAAACTGGACCCCATTATGAGTGGCCTGCTGCTGTCTACATTCATGGGAATAGCATACCCAGGACACAGTACCTGTGGATATGTGAGCTACCAGCTAAATGATGCTGTGGAAAATCACTCCATATGAAATGTTGGTGGAGGTTCCACAGGTGTCAGATGTGGGAATCATAAGCACTACCTAGATGGTGCACAGAAGCATTGCATAAAATAAATTTTATATATATATATATATATATATATATATATATATATATATATATATACTACCTGGCAGTTGATGGAGTGAAAGCCTGAAGATTGCTATACTGCCATGTGAAGCACTGATGGCAATGTAGGTACAGTCAGTGGCTGCCAGGACCTTATGGAAATAAGCCATGTCACAGAACCCCAAATAAGTGGTGGTTCTATCCTCTCCTATACATAGAAGCCAATATGCTCCTCTTCATGCGGCAGCATCATTTTAAGGAAATGGTTTATGATTCACAAAGCCAACACCTGTGAAACTCTTACTATGCTCACCATTGAATGCTGAAAATCCCTCATAGTAAGGATGATTAATGCTTTACAAATCTTCATGTCCCCTGCAATAGTCAGTCCAACTATTAGCCTTGACTCCATCTGTGGGTGGCACAAGTCTCCTACCACTCGTATGGTGACTGACCACATGGTAACGGTAGACAGTGTCCTGGTCATGGAAGTAAGGGTATATCAGCTGCTGAGAGACCTATCTGTGATGCAGAGGGGCAACAACATGCAAGACCATGGACATTGACTCTGAAAGTGGCTACTAAAACATGTTGCTCTGCTAATGCTTCTTCTAACACTAACATAAAGGAAGCTGCTTTACATTGCAAAAATTCTAATTTTCAGAATACTTAAGCACTGTGAATTTTCACATTAAATTTATACATTTCTGAGTTGCTCTACCATGTTTGATTTTATCATGTGCATATGCTATGGCTCTCATTATAATGGTGCTTATTTGCATTTCATTATGTAGTCATACAATACACACGGCACTATTTCTCCATTAGCACAGTTATGGTACTTGTGTCTCTGAACTGCCCCCTCCCTGTGCATTGCCACTCACTGTGCTGTTTCATATAATGCATGCATTGTTTCTGAATAAGCTGTTTAACAGCTTTCTGATACATTCTTCTCATGTATAATGTTAGCACCCCACAAATATGAGACCTGCCTTGAGTATGTTATCTGAAGTCTAAGTGTGATGAAAACATTTCTGTGCTTGACTGCGTTAATTAAAGAAGTTTTATTCCATTTATTCAAGTATTTCCGTTTGTCCAAGGACTCTGCTTTCCAGTGGTGTATGTTTGGTGGGTACTTGTGAATTTTACACCATTTATCTCCTTCTTTTTTGCTGCTTGATATTAGCAATGATCACAAACAAGATATTTGAATAAATCATAATACAGAGTGCACATAAGCAAAGAGGAGTTTTTGTAAGCAAATGACATGAAAAGAACAGTACAGATTTCATTATGCTTGTGAAAATATGTGAAGGCTGCCAGCCTAGCTAGACAGAATTTTGTAGATAATTCTATGTCATTGTAAATATGAATATAATCCACAGGCTTGCTCTCTTGTTAAACTTCAAAAATGTAACCACAATGCACTCTGCTGGAAGAAAGCTGATAAGTCAAGCATTGTATGACTGATCTCAAGGCTCAGAGACATAACGTCTGGACTGAGGATTTCCTTCTATTGTTCTGAGACCAGAGGTAATTGCTAGGCTTTACATATACAATGTCTTTTACTGCTGTAGTTTCCTGGCCAGATCCAAGCTTACTACAAACTAAGAAATGTACATTTAGAGTTTCTGGTAGCCTGGAAACCAGAGAAGTGTCAAGAATGATTAATCTAAAGCGAGTCAGCAGTGATGTATTATCAGTTTAAGGGATCTCAGAGAGAAAGAGAGAGCATTTTGGATTTTTACATTACAGCACAGCATAAACATTCATAACAGCATCATGGCTTCACTTTCTGTATTACATGGATTTTCAGTTTCCTGTGAAATGCATCTGAATTACTGCTGTGCCATGTAAAAAGCCAGTGACACAGATTAAATTACAGGCATATTTTATACCATGCTTAGCTTTTAGCACTCTTCGGTTATGACAGCTACAAATGACAGCAAATCTGTTTTCATTAGTTTGCTATGGGCATCTAACTTGAGAAGTCAGTCTCACCCAGTGAGCTTGCAAACATTTTATCCAGCCACCCAAGCTGTATGTGATATAAATGAATGCTTGTTTTAGAGCTGCACGTTGCCTACCTGAGACACTTCCCCTTTTTGCTAAACTCTGCTTGAGAAGAAGTAATGGCAACATCAACCTTAGTAAAATCCTTTCTTATCTACATGAAATACTGTAGTCTGACCAAATGCCACTTTAAGCTACCAGCTTGTATGGCTATCATATTACTTTACAGATACTATGGTTTCCTTCACAGCGAACTTGTTAATGTTTTGGATCAATAAATACTCTTGGAAGCATACTTCTCAATAGTCCAGAATTTTGCAGAATGTCCCTGATTTTGTGTCATATTTTTGTCTTGTCTCACAAAATGCTTGATTTTCTTGTAAATCACTGAGGATCGCAGCCAGTCAATAATGCCAGACATTACAACTTCATACTTGTTCAGAAAATGCATGCTGAGGCGTAGCCTGTTACCCTATTAACTCTGAAAGTGAATTAGGCTAATATTTAAAAATTGTCCCTGTCTTGGGACTTTGTCCTCCATTATTTTTGGTTTTGACAAAAAGTCTTGAACAAAGACGTTGAGAGGTGTGCTTGGAAGATGGTCATTGACTTAGACAAGCAAGGCTGGACAGTAGCTAAGGTGGAATTTTAATCTATTTAAAAATGACTATCAATCATATCATGCATTCTGAAGTGCAATTAATGTGCAGCAAAGGTTGTTAAGTGTGTTTTACTTTTCACAGTTTCTTTAAATGAGGACAGTGACTTAACATTTATTCATCCATTCATTTTTTCATTCATCACCAGTGTAATCCAAGAAAAGGCCACAGGAGAACAAGAAGATGGAAGACAAAGAAACTATTTATTTATTTCAGTTTGATTACCGGGGAAGTCCACTGGGCCAAGAAGTGCCCAATTTCAGTGGAGGCCCGGGGAGAAAAGCTCCAAGAACAGTATAATACAATATAGGTTACAGAATAAAAGCTCCAAGAACAGTATAATACAATATAGGTTACAAAAAAAAAATAAATAAGATTACAGTAAAAATACATACAATATAGTTTGTGTAAACAAAGTAGGGGATAATACGAGAGAACTTGATGGCAGATTTTTTTTTTTTTTTTTTTTTTTTTATATGCTTACAGCTTACTTACGTCACTTTGTAGTAGTTAGTGAGAACCATTAGAATAAGTATGAGGAGAATAGAGAGTAGGAGTAGGAGTGGGAGTAGGGAGAATCCTGGGAAGGAAAGCAGGGGAGAAGGACCTGCATGAATATTTTCCATTTGGAGGATAGGTGAAGAAAAGTTGAGTTTTGAAGGATTCATTGCTGGGTATAGTCCTAAGTGAAGTTAGTAGAGTTTTTTTTTTTTTTTTTTTGAGAAAAAGGAGAAAGCTGGCCAGCTTTGGATGGTGCGTTTACTGAGACGCTGATTAGTTTTGGGTTTTTGTCAGCACGTTAGTTGTGGATGAAGGATGGAAGCCATGGCTGTAAGGGCATTATTTAGCTCAGGGATTAGTTTGTGGCGGTGGTTGGTTGTAGATAGCTAGGTGATTCGAGAGTTCTAGCCCAGTTCAGAGATGAAGGCGAGCCCACAGAAGACTGAGTTGATAGTTTGGATGGGTTTTTTGAGAGAATATTATACCGAGCTCACCTTATTACAGCCAGACTGAGGCTGGCTGTGTTGTTGAGGGGGCTCTGGGCTCTGTATAGAAGGAGGAAGGATGGAAAGAGGAGGGTGCCTAGGAGGAGTTGACGGAAAGCAAGGTAGTGTTTGTTGAAGGATACCTACCAGTCTTTTGGGTAACATTTTTTTTATGTTATGTTGTAATGGAAGATCAAATTTGAGGTGTTAGTATGGTGATGTTGAGGAGTTTGCAGAGGGGACCACTTCAATGGCGGGCTTAGTTTATTTGGCTACATTAGTTGAAAGTTTTTCAGGAAGAGGAAACTTTGGAGGCAGAAATTTGACCTTTGGGGAGTTAAATTAGTATTTTGGGGTGGAGTGGTGCATCTGAAGGTTGTTTGGGTAAATCCAGTTTGGGTTTTGGTCGCTGTTTGATCCTGGAGGAGCAGAGGAGTTTGGGAAGTGTTGAAGAGAATGAGCATGTTGAGGGTGATGTTTGAGATGTGTCGATGGGTGATGTGTGAGGATGTGGAAAAGGAAGTGAATTGAGAAGATGGTCCAAGCATGGATCCAAGAGGTGAGGTGATGGGTGGAGAATAGCAAAAAGTCCAAGGAAGAGAATTCTTTCTTTGAGTCTGCTGCTTGGGTGTCAGTTGATAGTTAACTTTGAAGGATAGTAGTATAGTTGGGGTACTGTGGAGATTGTAGATGATGAAGAAGGTGTGTGTGGGGATTTGAATGATAAGCTTTTGAAAGGATACTTTTACTGTGGGGTACAATGAGTCAGAGTCTGCAAAACTTGATTGATAGTTTCTAAGAAGGATAGTAGTATAGTTATGGATACATTGAACGGGGAAGCCATGCTGTGTGAGTGTAAGGAGAGTAATTTTGAATGAGATAGGGTGAGGATTGAGTGTGGCTGTATTTTTCAAGAATTTTATAGATGGGAGTGGCTGAGAAATAGGTTGGAAGTTAGAAACTGGCCTTTTTTTGCCTTTTTGAACCTTTAGGAGCATTGGCGTGACACAGGCCTGAGGTGGAAACTGAGGGATCATTCAGGAGTTTAATTGGAAAACTAAGATTTAGTGGCCTGTCAAAGAGAACGGAGCGAGGAGGAAGGAAGGGGGAAAGGAGTGAATTGTTGCATGGGTTGGGAGCTTGGCATGGAGAGAAACTTTTTATAAAATATGTGGATACAGGTTTTGGGTTTTGAGTGGAACTTGAAGACTTGGGTTTTGGGGGGTTGGGTGGAGAGAAACCGGAGTTTATTAGGTTTATTGTCTTGGGTTAGAGTTTTACTGGATTGTGAAGTATAGAAAGAAGGTAGAGGATAGTTTATAGGATTGATTTTCCAGGGTTGGTTAAGGGTTGGATTTTGATATGCATTATCAAGAAATGATGCAGAGTTGCCTTTACTTTTTTTTATTGTTATTGGACTGAAGTTTTTTATTTAATATTTTTGTTTTGGTAAGGTGTGTCTTTCTTTACTTGTAGTGATTGGTGGTAAGGTCAGCCGTATTTTAGAGGAGTTTGTTTTTTTCTTGCATGGGCCAGGAGAGCTGGTCAATTGTGATCTGTGATGCTGCGTTTGTCTTTGGTCAATGGTGCAGCGTTTTTTGGATTGATAGTCTTATTAGCAAGTTAAGCCAATCGGAAGATGTTAGTTGAGGGAGGGTTAAAGAAGTCCAAGATTTTGTCAAGGAGTATTAGGGTTGTCAGTTGATGTGTTTTGAAAGATCACGCAAGTTTAAAGAGAGGTAGAGATGGTTAAAGAGATTTTGGTGTTACTGAGTGAATGTGTTGGTGTTGGTGTTGGTGTTAGAATGGTGATCGAAGATGCAGAGGGGGGGCTGGCAGTCACTGGGTTTGTTGCCAGGTAGTGCCACTGAGATATTTAGGAGATTGGATGAGTGTGTGATTATGGTCTAAGATGGTGCCTGGGGTGGGGAGTTTGTAGTTAGGGAGATTACGTGGGTGAGGCATTGAGAGATTTTTAGAAGGTTAATGATGTCACCAGGATTTTGGTGAGTTGATTTTATTGAGTCGCGTAGATGTAATAAGAGAATATTTGTTCCAGTGGCATATTGTATTATAGATGCCAGAGTCAATAGGAATATTGTCAAGGGTGGGGAGATAGGATGATGAGATATATAGGATAAGAAGCAAGGCTTTAATCACTGCTGGTGAAGATGGTTGGCTTTTAGAAAAGTGGAGGGTTGTGAAGCAGAGGGAATTATGTGAGTTGAAGAGTTTATTATTTTTGATAGTTTAGACTGGGACACAACACGGGATACGAATGTCCCAGGTAATATTTTACTAAGTCAGGCTTTGAGGGTGTGATGGGGTTTCAGTGTTAGGTTTAGTTGAGGGTTTCATGGCTTGTAGATGGTGACATTTTGTTGGCTATTTCTGGTGAAAAAGAGTTAAGATTTTCAGTGTGTAATGGGAAGTGAGAGGGATAGGGAGGGGAGGGGAGAGGATGGGACAGGGTAGGATTGGAGGAAAGGTGAGGAGGAGGAAGATGAGGAGTGAGGGGTTTGTACTGGGACAAGGGCCAGGGGTTAGGGATAACTAGGACACGATAAGGCTAGGACATTGCAGGTGATCAGTTTTGGACTGTAAAGTTTGTATAGTAGGTATTTGTTAGGGTTTAGCAGGGTTTCAGAGAAAGAGTTTTAGTTGAGGTGAAGAAAAGACTAGGATAAAAAAATGTAATAAACAGGTTAGAGAATGATAAGAAGGTGAGAGAGTGAGGAAAGGTCAGGGAGGTTAGAGGAATAGGGGAGAGTTAGCAGTAAGTAGAGAAAGAGGATTATGAAAGGTGGACAGGGGGAGTATGGAGTAGCAGATGAGAGGGGGATTAGGTTAGTGAGTGAAGGAGAGGGGCAGTTAGATGTTAGGATAGTAGTAAGGCATGGGTAAGTAAGGTGAGGTAATAGAGATACAGTATTGAAAGGAAGTACTATTATTGAAAGGCCAGTGAAGAGAGTTGTCAATTGAGAAGTGAGAGATGGGGGTGAAAGGGAAAAGGGATGCAAGGGGGGGAAGGTAGGTGGAGGGGTGTGAGCAGGAGGGAGGGGTGATATGTAAAGAGAAGAGGAGGGTAGAGCAGGTAGATAGAGAATAGAGGGGGTGTGTCTGAGGAAGTGTGTGTTTGGTAGGTAGTTAAGGAGGGTCACAGTGTTTAGTGTGGCTGCAGGGGTGAGGGGCGGGGAGCGGGTAGGGATACCAGGCAGGGAGCGGATACACCCAGGAGGGGCAAAAGTATGAGCAGTGTGAGTGCAGGTGGCAAGGTGAGAGTAATGTAAAGAGGGAAGTAGCTAGGTAAGGAGGGGAGCTAGTGGTGGGGTGGGAGGAAAGAGAGAAGTGTTGGTCTTTGATCTCCAGAAAGCCAGGCCAGAGGAAAAGGTGAGGAGAGAGAAGGATTTGAAAATAGCATGATGGTTAGAGGAAAAGGTTAAAAAAGGGAGGGTTAAAGATGGTAGATACTTACAGAATATGACAAGTGCAGAAGAACAGCAGTGAGAACATAGAAGGAAAGGAGGGAGTTCTAGATAGGAGGGGGTTTACTGAAAAAAGGTACAGGGATTGGCAGAAGTTTTCGGAAGGAAAACAGATCTGTGTGTATGTAGTGGACTTTTAATCCACACAGAGCAGGGGTTCCAGATTAGAACCAAGGAAAACAGCAACAATTGAATAGTAGGGAGTTATATGTTTACATAAGGTGCGCTTTCCTGCGGGTCTCTGGGAGAAGGGACTTACACACTGTGAGGACAGGGGTGACTTGATTAAATAACATGATAAGTTGGAATTGAGGACTCAGCAGCATTACATATTGGGTAGGAAAGGACACAACCTTGAAAAAAAAGTGGGAGAGAAAGCAGACAGGAATTTGTTTCTAATCATGAATATGATGAGCACGCACACACACACACACACACACACACACACACACACACACACACACACACACACCTAAGGGCAATTTAGATGACTGGCAACCCACCTATAGCACACCTTTGGGGTGTAACAGTAAACTGGCACACCCAGTGAAAACTCACATGGACAGATGGGGGGCCTGCAGACTCCACAAAAATGGCAGCTGAGCTAAGAACCAAATTGAAGAGCCAAGCATGTTAAAACAACAATTCTAATCACTGCACCACAGTTCTTATAATGTTTTCCCCCTGCTTCCAATATTGCTAATGTTTAAATCTTTCACACCTAGCCTGAGTGTAATTTTACACCTCCTGACATCTGCAGATTTCCGACCTGGACAGCTTTCACCTGGGCTAACATTCTGAAAAAGCAGTTTTCTATCCTACCTGTAATCAAATACATATATTTGAATACTTGTTGTGTCTTTCAGCTTTTTCCCCAGTTAGGGTTCACCACAGTGGAACTCCGGTCCGCTAATGATTGGCAGTAGATTTTTTACATGCCGAGTTGCTGGCCCTGACGCACAACCTTCAATGAAAGCACACCCATTCACGCATGTCTCCACACAGAAGATGCTCTATCTGAGAGTCGAACAGGACAACGTCTTACTGTGAGGCGACAATGCTACCGCAGCACCACCAAATTTGAATACTAAAGTTACAAAAAAAGTTAAAGTACAAAAAGTTATTTAGTTCACACTCTTCTTCATAATGGTTACATTAATAAGTCAGCCAGATAAAATGATAATTTTATATTGAATACGTAACTCAATAATATGTAAATGTAATTATTATAATCGTGCAAATAAGTATTAATATCACTGTAACCATATTAGATAGAAATAAGTTATGTACTCAATATAATGTTCCATCTGTGTTATCCATTTTCATTCTTCCTCAGTTGATGGGCTCGGATCTGATCCCTCCGATCTGACATGGCCATTGCTAAAGCTCATGGCAACCAAAACCTCTCGAGCTTCTCCCTTACCCATAATGCACCAATCCCAATTACCTCAGATCTTGTTTGCTGCCTTAATACAAAATAAAAGATGGAAGAAAAAAATCATTATTATTATAATGGAGAAGCCATACCTGGAGCTTATATAATAAATAAGAACATGTATAGGTCCATTAAGCACTCATTCTTACAAAAGCCTTAAGAATGGGGGTTGGTGGGATGGGAGTTGAGGAAGAATGAAAATGGACAACATAGATGGAATGTTACATAACTTCTTTTTCAGATGTCAGTTTTCATTCTGTCCTCAGCTGATGGGACAGAGTCCCAAGCTACATAATTTCCAGGGTGGACTCAAGGACAGTTATTCCTGAGCACTATAAAACTAAAAGATGTCCTTCCTCTGGAGACCAGATCTAATCTGTAATGAGTAATAAAGGTATGGGGAGTAGCCCGAGTAGCTGCTGCACAAATGTCATCCATGGACATTCTGGATTGAAAAACTGAGGGAATTGCCATGGATCTGTTAGAGCAATGCCCAATTTGTTATACACAAAGGAAATTTATTATCCACCTAGATAGAGTAACTTTGGCAACTGGGTTACCCAATGTTGGTTCCACATATGAAACAAACAATTGATCAGAATTTCTGATGTTTTTCGTCCTTTGTAAGTAAAAACGTACCCATCTGTGAAAATCTAATAAATGTAATAGGTATTCTCCTTTGTTAGAAAATTTGGGAAAGAATACTGGCAAATTAATTGCTTGATTTATATTGGATTCTGACACCACCCCTGGAAGAAATGACGGGTTGGTATGTAAGGTAGCTTTATCATTATGGAAAACCAAATATGGAGGTTTTGAGCACATTGCTTGGATCTCAGAAATTCTTCTGGCTGAGGTAATGGCTACTAAGTAAATTGTCTTCCATGAAAGATATTTGAGTTTGCATGTAGCTGAGAGTTCAAAAGGAGAATGTGTAAGAGATTGCAGCACAAGGTTTGGGTCCCAAACGGGGGTTGAATCTTTAAAGGGTGGCCTTAAGAGTACAGTGTATTTCAAAAAAGCTTTGCTCAACTTATGGAAAGCTACAAAAGAACCATTTATTCCAATGTGGAAATTGGAAATCACTGCTAATTGAACTTTAACAGTAGAAGAACTAGCTCCTTCTTCAAAAAGATGTGCTAGAAATTCCATGCTATTATGAATGGGGGCTAATAAAGGCTTAATATTATGCTTATAAGCCCAAAAACAAATCTTTTCCATTTTCTGGAGTATAGCTTTCTGGTGGAAGGTTTATGGGAGGACAAAAGAATATGATGGATAGGAGTAGACAGCATAGGTTGTTTGGCTATTAATGGAACTGGAGGAACCAGGCAGCCAGCCTGAGATTCTCTACATCTGGATGTAGCATGTCTATTGGGTTAGACAGGAGGGCTAGAGTTGGGTCCAGAAACCAAGGTGGTTGAATCAGGTGAGGCCAAATGAAGAGAAACCAAATTTGTTAAGGTCAACATGGTGCAATGAGAATGACCTTGCTCTTCAACCATGCAGCTTTCTGAAGAAATTTGGGAATTAATGGAGTGGGAGAATATGCATAAAAGAGACTGGAGAGGACAACTGTGAAGTAGAGCATTCTTGGCAATTACCTCAATGGGAAGATTAGGGGAAAGTAGCTGCTGCATTTGTTGTTCAGGGGGGATGCAAATAGATCCCAGCAAGGCTGGCTTCATTGTCAGAAGATTGTGTTCACAATATTGTTGTTGAAAGACCATTCGTAAGATAGAAGAATGCACCCGCTCAATTTATCTGCTATCACATTAGACTTCCTCGGAATGTGCATTGCTAAAAGAAAGCGGTTGGAAGAGATCTCCCACTGCCACATTCTGAGAGCTTTTCAACACAGTGGGTAGAACTTGGTTCCACCCTGTTTGTGGATGTACCAGACAACTGACATGTTGTCTGACTGTACTGCAATTGTGCCCAAAGTGAGAGCATTCTGAAATGCCTGCAACACCAACAGCACTGCTCTCATCTCTAGGACATATACATGTAAATTGGCCTCCTCGGGGAACCAGGTGCCTTGGACTGTCTTTCCCAGATAATTCCCCCCACCACAGCTGGGAAACATCCATGGTCACTATGGCCTTGGGCTGAGCGGGGTCATAAATGGACGGACGACCTTGTAGAACCTGGTCTGCATGAATCCACCATTTGAGATCTCTCTTGCAGATGTGAGTAATTCTTATCTTGTAAGCCATAGGTTGATAAAGAATCAACCATTAAGCGACTAACACCTATTCAAGAATTCTCATATAAAACCTGGCCAGTGTTACTAACACTTTTGCTGCTGCCATTGAACCTAGAGCCTGAAGGACAAGCTGGGCTGAAATTGAGATGCTGCAGATTATCTTTTTGACTTGGAATCTTATGGTCTGAACTCTCAATAATGGAAGGGAAGCAGTGGTTGCTTTTTTATTGAGAATTGCTCCTACAAACTCTAAACTATGATTTGGTTGCAGATGAGATTTGTTATAGTTTATGGTTATCCCCAGAAGAGAGCAAGTCTGGTCTCTTGCACATATGAGTTGATGCCTGGTTAGAGTGATAATGAGCTAGTTGTCCAAATATGGAAACACTTGGAATCCTTGCAGTCTCAGGTGAGCTGCTACTACTGCCATGCACTTGATAAACATCCTAGGTGCTGTGATGAGTCAAAAGGGTAGTACTCTGAATTGATAATGACTGGCTCTCAGCCAGAAGAGTAAGTACCTTCTGGACTGTCTGTTCACCTTTATGTGATAGTATGCATCCTGAAGGTCTACAGAGCACATCCAGTCATCCTTGCCCAAAAAAGGGAGAATGGACTGAACCATGACCATTCCAAACTTGGTTCTTTGAACTGTCTTGTTTAGTTTGGAGAAATCCACAACTGGACTCCAGTCTCCTGTCTTCTTTGGCACCAAAAAGAACCTTGAGTAAGTTCTGGATTATATCTGGTCTGATGAGACCTCTTGGATGACTCTTGTTTTCTAGCAGCTTTGAATTGCTACTTGTTCTCTCTGACTCGGTGGAACATCAGGGATTTTCATTTATGTTGGGGGAGAAAGGGACAAGGGTATAATATAGCCTCTGGAAATGATCCTCTGGACCCAATTATCTTGTGTTATATCTATCCAGGCTCTCTGGTGCAGGCATAATTGTCCCCTGACTGTCTCCATAGGTGGACAATCTGGCCTCTTTTATGGAGCGCTTGTAGGTTTTGTCAAAGAACAATTATCTGTAACTCTGGTTCTGCAGGCCACTTCTGCCACAGGGGCATCTTTGTCCATTGGAATTCCCTCCTCTGCCTCTTCGGGAACCTCCTAGGACTCTTGAGACTTCTTGAAACACATTTTTCACCCACCTTATTGATTTCTGGAAAAAAGTTCTTTGAGGAGTCAAAAAATGCATGCTGATGGCTGACAGGGTCTTTCCATGCTTTTCAGACCTGCACAGAGTGTTTTTTTACTTTTGGACTGAAAAAATACATTCCGTCAAAAGAAGCATTGATGAAAGAATACTTGAAAGGCTCTGCAAACTCACAGAAGTGCATCCAGGTGTGTCTCCTTATGGAAATGCCTGAACCCACTGCTCTTGAGGTTCCTTCCACTACATGTGAGATCAACCTCATGGATGAACTGGATATGAATTGTAGGGTAATTAGTTGAAAAGTAACAGATGCCTGAAGTTCATCAGAAACAGCACCCAAGAGGGTATTTGATAACTCCTTGATCAAATCCCTCAGTAGCCTAGTAAAATGTACCAAACAGTTCAGAGACCTCAAAGCAAATGTGTCTGAAGCATAGAGACACTTCCCAAATCTGTCCATTGCCCATGACTCTCTGTTGGGGGAATGGACAGAGGAAATTTCCTCAGCTAGTTCCATCTTGATGCCTGCATCAATGACCACGGCATCGACATTAACTCCTTTCCTCCAAAATTGTCTATCCACAGGTGGTGCCACTAGCCTATATGGTCTGTGAGGAATGGGTTCTATGGTGTCAGGGTCCTTCCACTCCCATTGTGAGACCAAGTTGATGAGCTTATCGGCAGGCAGAGTCACCCAGGAGGTAGAGGGTCCAGTACCAAAAGCCTTCAGGAGAACAGATTCCTCAGATGTAGGGTTGCTGGACATCCACTCACCTCTCTGCTTAAGGATTTCTAGGATGCCTCCAAAGGAGACAACTTCAGGAGTTGATCATGGAGATCCTTTGCCTTCATCAAAATCTCTGTCTTCAGTGATGGACTCCTCCAAGGAGTCTAAGTGTTTCCTCTTACATAGCCTCTTCTTAGGGACCTCCTCAGTGGAGTACTCTGGGGAGGTATCAGAAGAGGATATTACAATTCCCTGGAAGGCAGCCTGGGGTTTTGGTACTGGCTGTCCCTAAGGAAAGAGATTGTGATGCTCTGAGCACTGAGATATCATGGCAGAGGACTTAGGATTCGAGGGGAAAGGATCCATCAGAACTGTCGAGGCAGAAAATAACTCTCTTCACAGCCTCGAAGGCAGAGTGGCTCAGAGAGTGAGAGGCCATTGTATCTGAGAAGACAAGCTTCCGAATCATAGGGCTGCCTTGCACTGAGGACAAAATCTCCAAGGAGGAATGCAGAGCCGAGCTATCCAATGTCAAGGCTCCGAGGTGCAGAGACAGCTCTGAATGCTTCAGAGTCGAATGGAACACCTCAGATCCAACAGGTAGGCTATGTTTCTGGGAGCTCTCCAGATCCAACAGGACCACAGCCCTCAGAGAAAACATCGGATCTGAGGATAAAGCTATCCTTGGATCCACACCAGACAGATCTGGATGACTCGGATCCAAAAACTCTAAAGCTACAGGAGTCAGAGGAGGAATCTTTAACTGGGGAGTAGAAGATACACAGATCTCCTGACCCAGAGGGTTAGGAGCAAAAGGAACACCAGTCTGGCACTGTGCTAAGAGAATCTTCTTCACCAGTCTCTCCACATCTTCTTCTGTAAGGCTTCTGGAACAGCGAGTGGAGTATATGGACAGAGACCTGGATCTTTCTAGGAATAGAGATGTTACCCTGTCTGGAACTGGATCCAGAGCCGGAGAGTACCTTGTTTTGGGTAAAAATTCAGTAGTTTGAATGTCAGGTTTGGTCTGCATAGGATCAGACATAGTCAGGTCTGAGAGCTTTGACTTCATCGGATCCAACAGAGGAGGCATAGGATCTGATAAGTTCTCCTTAGCAGGATCTTGCACTTTTGCCTTCTTCTGATCCAGGGTTGAGACCGAGTCCTTATGAGACCTCTTCCTCAAGGATTCCAAAGCTCAGGAGGAGGAAGGGGAAGATTTTTTTTTAATTTTAACAGTTTTTGGCTTAGAGGAGTAAGAACCCTCCAATATAATTTCCCCAAAAGAAGAAAGGAAGAAGACCTTTTACGATCAGCTTGTTTTTGCATTTCACTAACGCACAAGGATTAGCACCATGACAAATTGAGCAGTCCTCTTGCAAATGGAGGGAACCCAAACAGTATACACAAAGTGTGTGAGCATCAGAAATTGGTAGCTTGTGCCCACACTTCGTACATTTTTTAAAGCCTGCCAGTTTATCTGCCATTGATAACCAAATACTAATACAGAAAAGTTTTTTTAATAGGAAAAAGGAGAAAAAAGGAAGAGAAATACCAACTATGATAACTAAGTTACAACTGAGTCATAGAGGGAAGGGAGATACTAACAATAGCATCTAAGAGGTACAGAAAAAAACTGTACGGTAAATGGAAAAATAGAAAAAAATAACAGGAACTTTAAAACAAAAGTAAGGGATAGTAATATAAAGAGTTTTTTGAAGTAAAAATGGGAAAATATCACACTTATCTAACTAATGCTTGAGAGAGATGGAAGGCCATGTCTTTTGCTTGAAGCAGCAAACAAAATCTGAGGTAACTGGGGTTGATGCATTATGAGTAAGGGAGAAGCTTGAGAGTTTTTGATTGCCACGAGTTTTAGCAATGGCTGAGGTAGATTGGAGACATTGGATTCAAACCCATCAGTTGAGGACAGAATGAAAACTGACAACATCAGATACCTTATAAATTACTCCATTTGTTTGTGCGGATGTGCTCTTCATTTTGCTGCAAATCTGTTTTGTAAATATCACTCCATTTTGAGATATCTGGATAATTGTGAATGGTATGTATATCTGCATACTTAATTGACAAATAAATGGAAATATCTATAAAGCAGTGTTAGATACCAACCACCAGTTCGAAGATTTTCTAGCATTGTGATACCACCATATAAACATCTTCTGGTTCAAGTTATTAATATAGTTATTAAAATACTCCATATATTCAAAATGTTTTTGAACAATAATATTTTCTCTGCTACTAACTATCCTAGCTATCTGAGGAGCCATTCCTGACTGCTTTGAGGACTGGACAAGTAAAATGTGTTCAGACAGACAATGCCAGAGATATATACAGAGCTATGACATTTATGCATATTTTGTTACTAATCAAGTAAAGATATTTGCAAATTGGAAAAAGGCAGACAGCAGGTATCAGTGACAACTTCTGCAGCATTTTTAAGCTTTCACTTGATATAAAAAATACTATATATATATATATATATATATATTCAGAGTTGGTATTAACAGAAAATATTAATATGTCATACATTCATAATTTGGCATAAAATGAAATCACATTTTCTCACTTACTGATCACTGAATTTGTGTCAGCAAACATTTCTGTCCTGTGTGCTAACTTCTGCTCTGAAATGCAGTTTCACAGTGTTACTAAGTGGCCACTGATTGATACTGCATGCTAAACAAGTGCAAATCTCTGCAAAGTTGTGGTAGTTAGATACTGGTTATCACTGACAGTTTTTTTAGAACCATGTAAGCTTTCAACTGATACCTTGAAGTACTCAACTTTGTCTTGGTGAGATTAACAAAAATATTATTGTATACATTCATAATTTGGCATAAAAATAAAATCACACTTTCTTTTTATAGTTTTATATTTTTATAGGTTCATAGATTAGTACTAGGCTATCTAACCTTGGGGCCATTTTAAGCCTAGCCAGTTACCCCATGTGAGAATCAAACAGTGCACCTTGTGTTTGTAAGGTAAACACCTTATCCATTATGCCAACCTCCTTCTAAAACAGTGCAAAACCATGCCAGTTTGGAAGGCAGTGTGGGATTCACACTTGCTCTGTAGGGAGATGTACACACCAAGTAGGCTGAAGTGAGATTAGAACCCCTGCCTATCTAGTCTTACACACTACAGATCACAGTGCTTAACACACACACCACGGCTCAAGTCTCTCATTCCTGACCAGTGTGCTGATTTGAATGATGAATGATTTGAATGATGAAATGCTGTTCTACAATGCTACTAAGTGGACAGTGCCTGACATATTTTCATAAATATGACATGATTTGCATGCTCATTTCTGAATTAGAAAAGTGCAAGTGTCTGAAAAGTGGTGGCAGACACCCACTGAGTATCACTGAAAACATTTCCAGGATTATGTAAACTTTCATTTAACAGTGTGAAGTACCTTATCAACTCCTCCTTGGTCAAGTTATTGCCAGAAATATTAATATGACTCTTTTTGCAAGAAAACAAATCATAACTTCTCATGTACTGGCCACCTCATTTGGGTCAGCTGCTTTGTGCTGACTTGGCCTGTAAAATGTTTTTCCACAATGCTACTAACTGGATAATGCCCAACATGGCTGTATACATGTGATTTTTTTTATAGCAAAAGAAAAAAAAATACTATTGAGAAAGGTTAGATGAGTTGGTATTAATGTCTATTAGAAGTTACTAAGAGAAAGTATGATTCTAAAATAAATGGTGAAGCACACACACTCACAAAAGGCCAAAAACTACAATCTAGGCATAATGGTAAACATCAGTTTACACTTTTGCCACTGTTAAGATATTGAGGCAACGTCAGAGAACTATTCTGTGGCTCGTCTAATTCCAAACGGCATGGCTAACAAGGAAATCATGGAAACATTTCATAGATCACTAATGCAACTGATTGCTCAAAACTGGAAAGCAGTATAACAGTTTCTTACAGGATTCAGACACAAATAAACACAAGACCAATGTCCGGTGTTGCTAGAAATTCAAAACCAAAAACAAACACAGAATACCGGAATGATAAGGTCAAAACTAACTCACCAAAACAAAAAAGTAAAAAAAAATAAACTGAACATGTGTGTAGGGGGGCAAGCTCCCCTGCACCTTTGCTACTTATATTTACCAACTCCAAGATAGTACTATAGTGGGGAAAGGGGAATATTCCCTTATGCTCACTGTACTGCGATCTACAACAACAAGCTTCCCTCCCATACACCACTGATAAAAGCACCATACCTGCACCAACAAAGGATCCTGGAACCAGCAACCTCACTTAGCTGAACTGATTTTTTGCGAAAATGCATTTTCGAATAAATGCACTTTCACGAAAACAGACTTGTGAAATTGCAGTTCAATGAATTGTAATTTTGATGGGTCAAAGTAGACCCATAAATACATGTATGTGTGTGTGTGTGTCTGTGTGTGTATATATATATATATATATATATATATATATATATATATATATATATATATATATATACACACACACACAAATACATATGAATCAATAAATCCACATTTTCATAGGTTCATAGGTGTGTACTAGGCTAATGACCTGGAGCCTTTACAAGCCTAGCCCATAGAAGTGCCCTGGAATCGTGCCATTTGGGCTTCTCTTAAAAACACTGTACTAAACAGACAAATACATAATCTACCATCTAAAAACATAAACAATTTTAGAATTTAATGTACCAAACATAAAATACAGTTCATAATTTTAAAGACTGTAATTTTAATACACTATTAATTAAAATGTTGTCATTCAAGCCAGGGAATAGCATTGCTTCCAAAAAAAGTTTTCTCTATACTCTAAAAAAGATTCACAAGTAATATATAATAAGGAATGTTTAAATAAGGCATTGTTACTATCACCTTTCCTTATACTATATAAGCATTCATAAATTCTCTGCTTTAGTGGTCTGTCTGTTTGACCAACATAAAATGCCTTACAAGATTTGCAACTGGCCAAATAAATTAGGCTTGCTGTGTTACAATTATATTCACCTTTGCAGTACATAAATTTGAAGTACATCTACTATAACCCCATTGTTATTAAAACCATTAGTATTCCCTTCCAAAATATTTTTAATATTTCTACCTCTCTTATAACAAATTTCATTTCTGTACCTTACTTAGTGACTAAAGAGTTATGGTTATGGACTTGTGCTTTCCAATGTCCAACCATAATATCTTTAATTTTGTTCATTTCTACTATCAAAAGGTAAGATCATATCTTTCTCAAAACCAGTGATTGGGTAACAATAGTATCATTTCTCAATTCCCCGTTCCAAAATCAGTTTAAAATTAGTATGCCTCTTAAAAAATATAAAGTCCTTCTATATCTTCACACAACTGTAAAGGGCATCTTCCCTCAGATAACATCCGTTTTAGTACATTTAATTCTTCTACAAACTTATCCTGTTCATATACCATACTTGATAGTCTTACCATCTGACCTTTCACTAAACTACATTTTTACCTGAAAGGGTGGTAACTGCTACATAACAAATAGAAATTGGAAAATGTGGGCTTACAATAAATAGTTGGTTCATATTTCGTCTTCTCTTTATTCTTATATGATAAAATATCTAAATAATTAATAATAAAATCATTCCAACTAGAAGTAAAACTCAAAAATACATTAGAAGAATTAATAAATACAAAACATTGACAGAACCCTTCCAGATTAAAAATATATTACTCAAAAATCTGGAATTGAATTTAATGTTCTCCTTATATTCAGAGGTAAAAAACATTTGCTTTTCCCAGTACAACATAATAATATTCACATATACTGGTGCAGATGCAGCTCCCATTGCTGCCCCCTTTTATTTTTAAATATCTCTCCTTCAAAATATACAAAATTATTATACAAAACAAGTTCCATCAATTGGGAGAAATTTATAGCTTCACTACCTGTTAAGTTTTCAAAGAAAATGAGGGCTTGTGAGAACCAATCTAACCTAATATCTTACGGGATGGTAGAAAATAAATCCTTAACATAGTAACTAATAAAAATCCCTTATCAAATAAATGTTTACTTATCAGCTGTAAATAATTCAATGAGTCCTTAAGAACATGCAATTTGTCTTCAAAAAATGCTTCAACTTAAAATCAATATATTTAGCCAAGGGTTCAGTCTTACAACCCCGGAGGCTACCACAGGTCTCAGAGGGCGGTCATTAATATCTTTATGCACCTTAGGGTTACCAAAATAAGAGGATATAATAAGTATCTGTATTATCATATAATTATAGTCCTCTTTAGTTAAATCACCAGACATTAAAAAATCATATAAAACAATATCACCTTAAAAGCTAATTCAACCTCCTATTGTGAAACTACCACGTAAGTTTCTGTGTCCAGAAGCTGATATTTTTTTATTATATAATAATATCCATAAGGACTATCCCTCCCCCCTTATCCAGTTTCATAACGCTAATTGACCTATCTTTACTTAATTTAATTTAATTCTATGGTGAAGGTGAAATACCTATCTGTTACATTAGCACCAAATAAATTCCTAAGTTCTACTTCATGTAGCATTTCAAAATGATTTAGAACCATATTAGTGGGAGGATTACAAATACTTTTTTGCTTCAAACCCGCTCCTTGTACTGCATTCCCATCAAATACAAACACTTTCATCTCCAGTAACAAATCAACTAAGCAAGTATCCCTGGCCAGGACAAAAGTAAATTCTTTATCTCCATACAGGATTCATTGTAAGGCTTAAAACCTGACCACTAACAAAGATTGCAGGATAGGATATTACATTCTTCTTTATAATAAGCTACTTAGAGATTACCTTTGTTTGGTGCATAACAGTGTATCATTTAGTTTGACTTCAAAACGTTTCTTTGGTTTCCTAGAAAAGTATGTCATTATAAACACACACACATGCACAACCACAAATGTGTGTGTGTGTGTGCGCGTGCACATGTGTATACATATCAACTACATATATAACTATCGTCACAGACACACACACACACACACATATTTATATATATATATATATATATATATATATATATATATATATACTTCTATACCTATCTACACAGATAAAGAGATAAAGAGATATATCATCTTCTTTCGGCTGTTCCCATTAGGGGTCACCACAGCGGATCATCTGTTTCCATTTCTTCCTGTCCTCTGCATCTTGCTCTGTCATACCAACCAACCACCTGCATGTCCTCTCTCACCACATCCATAAACCTTATCATAGGCCTTCCTCTTTTCCTGTTACTAGGTAGCTTCATCCTTAGCATCTTTTTCCCAATATACTCAGCATCCCTCCTCAGTACATATCCAAACCAAAATAAGAGGATATAATAAGTATCTGTATTATCATATCCAAACCAACGTAATCTTGCCTCTCTGGCTTTGTCTCCAAACCTTCCAACCTGGGCTGACCCTCTAATATACTTATTCCTAATCCTGTCCACCCTCGTAACACCCAGTGCAAATCTTAACATCTTTAACTCTGCCACACCAGCGCAAACTCCTGCCTTTTTGTCAATGCCACTGTCTCCAACCCATACAACATAGCTGGTCTCACTACCTTCTTGTAGACCTTCCCTTTCACTCTTACCGGTACACATCTGTCACAAATCACTCCTGACACTCTTCTCCACCCACTCCATCCTGCCTGTACTCTCTTCTTCACCTCTCTTCCACACTCACCATTACTCTGAACTATTGATCCCAAGTATTTAAACTCATCCACCTTCACCACATCTACTCCTTGCATCCTCACCATTCCTCTATCCTCCCTCTCATTCACACACATATATTCTGTCTTTGTCCTGCTGACCTTCATTCCTCTTCTCTCTAGAGCATATCTCCATTTCTCCAGGGTCTCCTCCACCTGTTCCCTACTCTCACTACAGATCACAATGTTATCTGCAAACATCATAGTCCACGGGGACTCCTGTCTGATCTCGTCTCTCAACCTGTCCATCACCATTGCAAATAAGAAAGGGCTCAGAGCTGATCCTTGATGTAATTCCACCTCCACCTTAAACGCATCCATCACTCCCACTGCAGACCTCATCGCTGTCATACTACCCTCGTACATATCCTGTACCACACTTACATACTTCTCTGACACTCCCGACTTCTTCATACAATATCAGAACTCCTCTCTAGACACCCTGTTATATGCTTTCTCTAAGTCTACAAAAACACATTGCAACTCCTTCTGACATTCTCTGTACTTCTCCATCAACACTCTCAGAGCAAACATTGCATCTGTAGTGCTCTTTCCTGGCATGAAACCATACTGCTGATCATTAATCATCACGCCCCTTCTTAACCTAGCTTCCACTGCTCTTTCCCATAACTTCATGCTGTGACTGATCAGTTTAATCCCCCTGTAGTTACTACAGCTCTGCACATCACCCTTATTCTTAAAAATCAGAACCAAAACACTTTTTCTCCATTCCTCAGGCATCCTCTCACTTTCCAACATTTCATTAAACAATCTGGTTAAAAACTCCACTGTCATTTCACCTAAACACCTCCATGCTTTCACAGTATGTCATCTGGACCAACAGCCTTTCCATTCTTCATCCTCTTCATAGCTATCCTTACTTCCTCCTTGCAAATCCATTGTACTTCATGATTCACTATCCCCACATCATCCAACCTTCTCTCCCTCTCATTCTCTTCATTCATCAACCCCTCAAAGTACTTTTTCCATCTCCACAACACACTCTCCTCACTTGTGAGTATGTTTCCCTCATTATCCTTTATCACCTTTACCTGCTGCACACAGTGGCGGCTGGTGACTTCAAATCACAGGGGGGCTGCAGGAGACGCTGAATGGGTGGGGTCACAGGGAAGGGGTGTGGTCGACCATAAAGGGGAGGAGCTATGCACAAAACCACAAAAAACTAACTTTAATTAAATACGCTGCCCTGGGTGGCAAACCATCATTATGAAAGTCCAATCAAGACAAAAATAAGTGTAGAAGAATAAAAATATTTCAATGCATTGGCTGCATGACAGCTTACTTAATATCTAGATGGAAACAAAAGGTTGTGAGGCATGAAAAAATAAATTACTTTTTAAATACATTACTGGAATGCCAGTCAAAATCAAGTATAAGAAAAACCAGAAGCACTCAACTCAAACCACTTCTCCTTGCACTGCAGTTCTAATTATAATATATTCAGCTTTATTAAAGTACCAAGCAACATGCTGAAAGTAGAAATCTATGTGATGCCCCACTTGTAAAAATGTTTCTTATCCAAAAAGACCTGCTGCCTGACAACTTGTTTCATGGGGAAAACATGATAAAAGTAAAAATGAAAAGCAAACAAGAAACAAGCTCAAGATACATTGCTTAAAGGATTACTGTACAGGTTATGGACCACACATGATTGGCATTCTGTTTAGTTTACGGGTAAAGTCTGTAGAGATGACTGGAAGTCTCCAACAAGTGTAATGAGCTTTTAAAATAATGGAATCCTGTCCTTTAATACCCAAGGCTTATACATCTAGTCAAGTATTCTCTGCATGGCAACAACAGAAAGGCTTTCAATGTTGGCAATTCTTTAACAGTATGCTTATTAAAGCTTACTTGCATCTACGATGTCAGACAAGCTTACCTTATGGTCATTAAAGCATTGCTACTTAAACACAGAGCAACAGGCACTTTGAGTAATAAGCATAAATCTGAGTAATAAGCATAAATCAACAGTACAAAAAATGACAGAAACCAGACCATTCTGCAAAATCAAGGACAGATGAAAAGCCACTGTAGTACTTATGCAGTGTGTCCTCCCCATCCAAGGTAGATACAACTACTCCTTGCCTTGCTTGGACACATCCAGAGTCACTACATGGGGAGTGGGTGCAACAAGCATGTCACAATTTGAAATCTCTCTGGCTGACTGTGATGGCCCTGACACATTTGTCATACCTCTCAACCTCAAGAGCAAGAAATCTGGACAAAGCCATACACAGAAGTGGGACAAAGGCACAACAATAAGGACAATTTTTAAATATTGCTCTAATAAACTTAGAAAGATAATAGAATAGGTCTTGCATTAGTATGAATTTTCTGAAGGGTATAAAATCTGAAACTCAAATGTCTGTCATTTTCCAACTTCAGTCTTTAGTGATTTGTCACTAATTTGCCAAAAAACACAATTTTATGAAAAATGGACCAAAAATGTGATGCAAAAATATAAAATAGACACACAATACAGCTTCTACCTGTCAAAGAAGGGACACTTTAATATTAGTACTGCTACCTTGAGCAGCTGACAAAATAAAAGAATCTACATGCATTTCAAGTAATCTATAACTTTGATTATTACAGTTATTTCTTAATTGTAAACCCTCCATGTTTTCTTCCAAAATTGCTATTTTATGGAGGGATTATTAGGGGGAAGAGCAACATTTTGAGCCAAAAATTGGGGACAGTTGAGAGGTTGGCTATGCCTAATTCTATAAAGCCATTTATTTGCATGTACCTCTCAACCTGTTAATGCAGTAAATCTGAACAAGGCCAAATATATTGGGGGCACATATAAACAGTACTATAAATTGCTCTTGTATAAATTGAGACAGTTGATAGAACGGCTCTTACTTTAACATGCATTTTTATGAAGGTTATGAAGTCTGAAACTTATTATTTAGTGACTTCTGGCAAATCATTTAAGAATTAAAACTACAAATTTTATGAACAAACCAAAAATAAGAAGCAAAAATCTATTCATTCTTTGAAAATCTGGACAGTTGGAAGGTATAGTTCAGCTGGGCCTGTCTGAGTTTGCTGCCCTTCCCCTGACAAAATAATGGTTGGACTCGAGGCCCTGCCGCCCATTCCATTAACCATTACTTGGCTATTTCACTCCATTTACCATAAACACTAATGTGCATACTGCTTTACTTCAATGATTGGACTTCATTTGAAAGTTTTATTTTGTATTTTACAGCACAAACATTAAGTCATCTGTTAAACAAAGCAATGCAGTCTCACAATGAAAACTTAGCATTAAAACTTCTCTGCCCTTGAAACTCACATTCATTGAAACAGCATTGAAACCCACATTCAAAGAAAATACATTTTGCCAGTGGCAGATAAAGATTAATTTCGGCTGTTTTCAATCATAGGCCCCTTGCATATGAAACATACATGTGCTCTTTGATACACCTTCCTCATTGTACTAAAAATTATATTCCTTGTACAATACAGTACACTTGTTAGAGGTGTTTTAAATTTGTTTTGAACATTTTCCAGTAAGCAATGAAACAAACCATATGCACCCATAATGGCAAAACTGCCCAGTTGAGAACATTTATCATAAAAAAGTCTACTCAGACTCCACAGTCCACCATTATTAGTAAATATACACAATACTACAGTCCACCATTATTAGTAAATATGCACACTTACACAGTCCACCATTATTAGTAAATATGCAATTCTACAGTCCACCATTATCAGTAAATATGCACAATTCTACAGTCCATATTCAGTGAATTCAGTTCTTGCCATAGCTGTCAACCTTAGCACAAAACCTGGACGAAGCCAATAATGGGGAATACAGTCCCAAAAATAGGGACAAATTTAAAATATTCATCTTATAAACTTAGAAAATTGCTAGAAAAAAAGGTTGTGCTACTATGTATTCTGAAGAACATGAAGTTTGAAATTCAAATGCCGGTCAATTTTACTGCGGACAGAACAAAAACAATTTTCAGCAGAGACGAGGGATTAATACTAGACACATCTTTGTAAAATGGCAGGGCACTAGAGCAAATCCACAAACACAGGGAGGAGATGCAGACTCCACACAGAAGCCACCCCAACCAAGAATCAAACCAGAAAACCTATAGCTGTGAGGCAACAATACTACCACTGCACCATCAAATCTGCAAGGAATTAAACATTCAGAAAGCTGAAGTCTGAAATTCAAATGCCGGACAAAACTATTTTCAGCAGAGACGCAGGGATTAATACTGCAGACACATCTTTGTAAAATGGCAGGGCACCAGATGAAATCCACACAAACACAGGGAGGAGATGCAGACTCCACACAGAAGCCACCCCAACCAAGAATCAAACCAGAAAACCTATAGCTGTGAGGCAACAATACTACCACTGCACCATCAAATCTGCAAGGAATTAAACATTCAGAAACCTGAAGTCTGAAATTCAAATGCCGGTCAATTTTACTGCGGACAGAACAAAAACAATTTTCAGCAGAGACGCAGGGATTAATACTGCAGACACATCTTTGTAAAATGGCAGGGCACCAGAGCAAATCCACACAAACACAGGGAGGAGATGCAGACTCCACACAGAAGCCACCCCAACCAAGAATCAAACCAGAAAACCTATAGCTGTGAGGCAACAATACTACCACTGCACCATCAAATCTGCAAGGAATTAAACATTCAGAAACCTGAAGTCTGAAATTCAAATGCCGTCAATTTTACTGCGGACAGAACAAAACAATTTTCAGCAGAGACGAAGGGATTAATACTGCAGACACGTCTTTGTAAAATGGCAGGGCACCAGAGCAAATCCACACAAACACAGGGAGGAGATGCAGACTCCACACAGAAGCCACCCCAACCAAGAATCAAACCAGAAAACCTATAGCTGTGAGGCAACAATACTACCACTGCACCATCAAATCTGCAAGGAATTAAACATTCAGAAACCTGAAGTCTGAAATTCAAATGCCGGTCAATTTTACTCGGACAGAACAAAACAATTTTCAGCAGAGACGGGAATTAATACTGCAGACACGTCTTTGTAAAATGGCAGGGCACCAGAGGAAATCCACACAAACACAGGGAGGAGATGCAGACTCCACACAGAAGCCACCCCAACCAAGAATCAAACCAGAAAACCTATAGCTGTGAGGCAACAATACTACCACTGCACCATCAAATCTGCAAGGAATTAAACATTCAGAAACCTGAAGTCTGAAATTCAAATGCCTGTCAATTTTATTTAACATTTGTTAATCAGGACAGTCTGACTTGGAACAAAAACAATTTTCAGCAGAGGCCCAGGAAGAAATAATGCAGACATGTCTTTGTAACATGGGAGGACACAAAAGCAAACCCACACAAACACAGAGAGAAGATACGGACCCCACAAAGAAGGAACCCCAGCCAAGAATCAAACCTGAGAACCTGCAGCTGTGAGGCAACAATGCTACTACTACACCATCAAATATCAAGCATTGCAACATTTACAAACCACAGATATTATGAGGAACAGCTCAGATCAAATACGAGGCAAAAATCTGCAATTTTTTTACAAATGGTGGTGGGTAGGGAACTCAAGTCTTTAACACCTGCATACAGGGTACAGGGTTCAAGCCTGAGGTATTCCCTACCACACCACCATGAGCACCTGGGGCATTTTCACACACACACACACACCCCTCCAGTTACAAGCACCAGCAAACACATACACAACTCCAGTTACAAGCACCAGCAAACACATACACAACTCCAGTTACAAGCACCAGCAAACACATACACAACTCCAGTTACAAGCACCAGCAAACACATGCACAACTCCAGTTACAAGCGCCAGCAAACACATACACAACTCCAGTTACAAGCACCAGCAAACACATACACAACTCCAGTTACAAGCACCAGCAAACACATACACAACTCCAGTTACAAGCACCAGCAAACACATACACAACTCCAGTTACAAGCACCAGCAAACACATACACAACTCCAGTTGCAAACACATACACAACTCCAGTTATAAGCACCAGCAAACACATACACAACTCCAGTTGCAAACACATACACAACTCCAGTTACAAGCACCAGCAAACACATACACAACTCCAGTTGCAAACACATACACAACTCCAGTTACAAGCACCAGCAAACACATACACAACTCCAGTTGCAAACACATACACAACTCCATTTACAAGCACCAGCAAACACATACACAACTCCAGTTGCAAACACATACACAACTCCAGTTACAAGCACCAACACATAAAGTAAAATGCACCATACACTTACCTGTCTGTTCTCCATACCATATCCTGCCTGGGCAATACTCACAAAGACCATGAGATCCCAGTAAAGCTCCTTCCCGACGACGAGATCCCAAGCTCCCTCCGAGAGTGTTCTGGCTGTTGCTGCTGCAGTCCGGCGATGCGATGTATCCTCTCAGAGCGTGTGCACACTTTTTTAAAGTGCTGAGCGTCCTCTGCGTCCCTCTATGGGTCCTGCTCGGGACCGCCTTGAGCATCATAGACCGGCCGGGTAGAGTAGGTCCTTGCTGCTGCAGTCCGGATGCCGATGTATCCTCTCAGCGTCTGTGCACTTTTAAAGTGCACAGACGCCCTTGCGCCCCTCTATGGTCCTGCCGACTGCCTTGAGCATGATGAGCATGCGACGGTACCAGACGGACTACTCTGAGCGCTCCTTCGTTTAAAACAGAAAAATATTTTTTTTTTGTTTTGTTTTTTTTTTTGTTTTCTTTTTTAATTTGAGGGGGCTGCAGTCCGGCAGCCCGATGCTACGAGCCGCCCCTGGCTGCACATCTTTCCTAGTTCGATCCCTCTGTCTAGCCAATCAGTACAGGTCCTTTTCTCCCTCCTTAGTGTCCAACCTTTCATACAACTCTTCATATGCCTTATCCTTAGCCTTCGCCACCTCTCTCTTTGCCACGCACCTCATCTCTTTATACTTCAGTCTACTTTTTTCATCTCTCTGACAATTCCACTTCTTCTTTGCCAACCTCTTTCTCTGTATACTCTCCTGTACTTCCTCATTCCACCACCATGTCTCCTTGTCGTCCTTTCTCTGTCCAGATGTCATACCAAGTACCTTTATAGCCGTCTCCCTTACTAGCTCTGCTGTAGTTACCCAGCTAATTGGTAACTCTTCACTGCCACCCAGTGCCTGTCTTAACTCATCCCTGAACTCCACCTCACAATTACCCTTTTTCAATTTCCACCATTTGATCCTCCTCCTCTTCTTGATCACCAACTTCATCCTACAAACCACCATCCTATGCTGCCTAACTATATATGAGAGTGCTTAATAATGTCAACTTTCTTTAATTAAGACATCCATTTCGTCAACACACTTTGGTCGATTAGACAGATGGTCAACAATTGTGCAAGACTGCTACATTGCCAGAGTTATTGAATATTCCCTTTCCCCAGTATTGTGCAATCTTAGAGTGAGAATACATTACTAGCAGAGGGTATGGGGAATGCAGGTGCTTAAAGATATTAATGACCCCCCTGAAAAAAAACACAGTTGTATTGTTATTGTTTCATGCTCTATGGTTATGTATGAGCATGCAAAACAATGTCAGCACTATTTTTTTGATATTTTTGTGTCAACATTAGCGACATCAACATTTTGGTGTTCAGACAATAAAAAACAAAGAACAGCAAGGCTATCACAACCATATAAAAAGTAAAAAAATGTATGTTTAATAAATCCAGGATAAGCGCTTTCACATTATTCAATGTTTCTTCAGATCCAAACAGAGTACAAACATATAAAAGCAGTTTCAAATTGAAATAAAACAAAAACCAGTTATTGAACTGCTAAAAGTCCTTCCCCAATGACACCACACAACTACTTCCTCCTTCTTCTCTTTAAAGCTGGTTTGAGACAGACAGCAGCATTTAACTCTGGGTAATTATTAGCCTGCAACTTAAGTATCCAGTATAACTGTAAACTTTCCACACAATCATTGAAATTGTCCCCCTCTAGGGTTGGCCTTCACACATTGCAGGACTCTAAATGAAAAGCCATGCCCTGAATTTTCGTTAACATGTTTGGCTAAAGCATTTTGAATGTTTAGAACCTTTATGTCATGTTGATGTCCTCGAATTATATCTTTTAATTTTTGCACTGTCTTACCTACATAAAAACTGATGCAGGCTCTATAAGTAGCAAGATAAACCACATTGTGGGTCTGACAATCTGCATAACTTTTTGGTTCAAATGTACACTCAAAGTTGTGATGCTCAAATCTCTGCTGTTTACTAATCATAGGCCATACCTTGCACCTATGAAAAGGGAACGTACCCAACCTGTGCGAAAGGGGTTTGGCCAGACATGGCCCCCTGTCACATAGCAATTGTTTCAAATTCTTAGAATTCCTGAACCCTGACCACTAACAAAGGTTGCAGGACAGGATGTTACAATCTTTTTTATAATACTCTGGATCTGAAGAATCATTGCATAACGCAAAAGTGGTTATCCTGGATTTATTAAATATACATTTTTTTACTTTTTATATGTCGTGGTAGCCTTGTTGTTCTTTGGTTTTTATTTGTTATACAGTGTGTCCAGCATAGGCTTTTATGTGTTTTGGAGTCTTTTTTGCTATTGGTGTTCAGACTATTATACACTGTGTATGCATGTGTAAATGCATACATACATACATGTAAAACATACACGCATACATACATAACACACATAAATACACATACATACATATAGATGTAATTCCCACTTTCAGGCGCACACACACACACACACACACACACACACACACACACACACACACACACACACACACACACACACACACACACACACACACACCACAGTGACAGAATGCACTGCAGCTATAGGTATCCAGTTACTCACAGCTTTGGGCCTTCCTGAATTTGTTAGATAAAAGTACTCTTCACCCTGTTAACACAGTATATTAAGGAATGTGGGATAACAACACTGTCAGTGCAGGAAGTAATAAATGCCTACCAACTGGCACTCTGGGTACATACTTATTTTAATTATGTGCATTTATACATTATATTTAAATGTACATAAAATGTATACATATTCACATGTACAGATGGGTGTCAGAGAAACATGTCTACCTATCTTATAGAGAGAGAGACACTCAATCTCCTCTCCGGTCCAGCTGGTGAATCTGGGAATCTTGAGGCAATGTTATAACTGCCTCATGTACACAGACAACCCTCTCCTCCTCCCACATAACACAAATACTTGCGAGAGATGCAGCTATTTAGCCAAACTGGGCTGAGCTCTCAACTCAGGACTGGCAAGACCAGACAGGAGGAGAAGGCAACTACACACACCACAAAACCAGCCTCACATAATGCTACCACTCCACTGAATCAAACACATAAACACACAAAGACATACTCGGAGGCTCTGAGTAAAATTTACCTAAACAGCAGAGGCCTCCAAAGCAGACACCCAAACAACTGCTACCTCAAGACACCCACAAGCAACACATAAACCACAAAAGCAGTGTGCAAAGCAGTCACAGCCCTTAAGGCCAAATACAACACCAAACATACTTGTCATAGGTGACTCCATAGTCAGACACACTGGCGTCCTCACCAGGCTGAACAAGGAGAGTGTCACAGTAAGCTGCCTATCGGGCGCTAGAATCCGCCACATAACACAAGCACTGGGTCACTCCACAGCAAGTACAAATATGACACAGTCATTGTCCATGCTGGTGTGAGCGACCTGAGACGCACCTCCCTGGACTACATGAAAAGAGACATAGAGGAGCTCTCTGACTATGTAGCCCAGGCAGGTATGACCCTAACCCTGAGCAGTATCCTTCCTTCACCAAGAATGATGCCACAATATAGAGACAAGATGATCAGCTTTAACAATTGGCTTAATGTCTGGTGTCATTCAAAGGGATCCAGTGTCTGTCTGCCTGGGATGACATGCTTGACAAGCCATGCTGCTTAAGAGGGATGGCTTGCACCTGTCACCCTGGGATTCGGATACTGGCTAAGGCTCTTGCCACCCCATACTGCCTTTTTAGGCAAGGCTCAAATTCTAAACCTACCACCCTAGAAAACAAAATGGGAAGAAACTGAGGGTAATGCTGCTCAATGCCAGAAGTCTAAATCTCAAAATGCACGCACTTGAGGCCCTTCTCAGTATGGAGAACATCGATGTCTGTGCTGTAACTGAAACCTGGTTCAAGGCTCCTGAGAGCACCCCGGCACTATTAGGTTTTACCTCATATCATGCGTTCCGCCCCAAAACCCGGACCACCACAAAAGGAGGGTGTATCCATATTCATAAAGGATACCCACACCTCCAGGTTGGTGGCAACACAAAGCTTGAAACCATCCAGGTGCAACTAACCATAGGCAAAACTGCTCTACAAATTGTAGTATGCTACAGGCCACCCTCTCAAACTCAGGAACCCCACACAGCCTTCCTGAAGACACTGGAGGGTATAAATGTATCTCAAACACCATCATATTGGGTGACTTCAACTACCCGAATATAGACTGGGAACATTACTCAAGCCCTAACTTTCTAGCCCAACGGTTCCTGGAGTTCATAAATTCAAATGCCATGAACAGCTAGTCACTGTTCCCACGAGAGGAGAAAATATACTAGATCTCATTGTCACAAACATGGGGACAAAATGCTCCACACGGAAGTATATCCCTCATTGGTGAGATCTGATCATAAACTAATCTCACTGGAAATCCACATCCGCCCCACCCCAAACAAAAAGACCATAGTGAAGAACTTCTCTAAAGCAAACTTCACACTACTCAAGACTGGTGTGGTATCCTTCAAGGCCCCTGAGCCAGTGGAAACCACAACCCAAGCTGCGAAGCCCTTACAAATGCCTTCTATGAACACCTCCAGGACTGCATGGATCAGGCAATCCCAAATAAAACCAAGACTCTTTCCACAAAGGGCAACGTCCAGTCTGGTGGACCCCAGCCATTAACAAACTTTACAATAAGAGGAGAAAGCTATTACATGATAGAACAAAATCCATAAAAGGGAAGTCACCCTGATCATTATTAGTAAAAATACGAGCACTCATAAAATCAACTAAGGCCAATTTTGAGAGAAAAATTGCCATGGATTCAAAGGACAATCATAAGGCCTTTTTCAGCTATGTTAGGAACCTGGGTGGAAACTCCCAGATATGCTCAGAATTAGTCCAAAATGATACAAAAATCACTGAACCCACAGACATTGCCAACATACTGGCAGACAGGTTCAGTGCAAACTTCACCCCTCTCCCCTAAAGGAGAGATAACTATCCCAGCCGAGTGTAGCCTCCCGGACATCTCAAATGCGCAGGTGAAAGCTGCTCTCTAAAGCTAAAAACACAGCATCAATGGGACCGAAGGTGTCCCCGGCTGTGTGCTACAGAGCTAAATGAGGAATTAAACCCGCACATAAGGCAGCTGTTTAATCTCAGCCTTACCACAGGATATGTGCCCAAGGAGTGGCGTGCGGCAACTGTGGTCCCACTCCACAAAGCGGCGCCTCTAAGGACCCTGGTAATTACCCATAAGCTTAACAAGTCTAGTCTGCAAAGCTATGGAGAGGATCATAATGGAGCTCATAAACAAAGATATAGGGACTTGCAGACATTGGACCCGACCCAGTTTGGCTTTGTCAAGGGAAGATCATGCCTTTTGAACTTGGTCGACTTATTCGAAACAGTCACCAAGGCCATTGATGAGGAAAGGCAGCCCATACAGCCTACCTTGACCTTGCAAAGGCTTTCGACACAATACCCCACTCGGTATTGTAGAAAAACTACCAGCTTAATTGTAAACCCATATGTCACAAGATGGGTTGCAAACTGGCTTAAGGACAGAACCCACAGGGTTAGAGTTGCTGGCGCTGTCAGACTCCAAGCCGGTCACAAGTGGTGTCCCACAGGGCTCGGTCCTTGGCCCCTATTGTTTGGCATCTACTTCTCAGAAGTACAGGCCAACATGGGAGGACTTTGGCTGACAAAGTTTGCAGACGACTGCAAACTGGGCGCCATAGTGGAAAGTGCATCGACACGGATATCCTTCAGAAGGGACTCACGGAAACAGATAGCTGGTGCCAGAGCCATGGCCTGAAGTTAAACGCCAAAAATGTATAGTCATACCCTTCGAAAAACAAGGTAACCCCAAGCTACCATATAGGTGGCAATCCACTAAGCACAGAAGAGGTTATCAGGGACCTGGGGACCCAGGTTGACAGTGGCCTTTCTTTTGACACTCACGTTGCTAAAGTGGTTAGAAAGACCTTCTACATTGCCCACCTGATCATGAAGGGATTCACATCCAGATCTAGTGAGGTCATTGTTCCCCTGTACTCTTCACTTATCAGACCAATGATCGAGTACAATGCCCCATTCGGGATGTATCTCACCCGACATCTGCAGCAATTGGAGAGACCCCAAAAGTTCCTCACCAAAAGGATAAAGGGACTCCAAAATCTGTCATATGCTGCCAGATTGAAGAAACTCCAGCTCTATTCAGTCACATACCGTTTGCTCAGAGGTGACATGTGCCTGACATACAAGGCCATGTCCAACCCGGAATTAATGGACATGCTCCACCTCAAAAAATCCAAAACCACTAGAGCAAGCGACTTAAACCTTAGCACGGATATAAATAGGACGTGCTGAAGGGATAGATTTATCACTCAGAGACTCCCTATGCTGTGGAATAAAATCCCGGTCCATGTGAGGCAGAGCACCTCGCTGACTCTGTTCAAGAGAAATCTAGACCTGTGGATGGGAGATTGTAGGTTTACCCCAGGAATCATCTCTGTGTCACTGCTGGACAGAGGCACAACAAACTAATGGGCACAGTATTTTTTCATATAAGGGGTGGCGTAAGCCACAAAAATTTGGGCTAGTCTTATAAATGCCTTAGGACAGATAGCCTAGTATAAACCTATGAACCTATGAACATACACATATATACAAATACAATACAGAATGAAACTGATAATGGAGTGCATTAATTTGGGAGCACAATAGTTATCACACTTAAAAAAAGGATAAACAGCACTGAGGAAATAATTAACACCCACTCTGGAATAATTTTATGTATGCAAATAACAGGCACATCATCAGCTAATACATTCCAGGTGCAAACAATTGTAGAAATTTTATGGAAGTGGGACTGAAGGGAAGAACATGCATGAGGCCAAATACTTAACAGAATGCCCCAGAGTGGGTTCAGTAATTTACAATGTTAACAAGTACCACATTTCAGGGGTCACAATTGTGAAATTATCACTTGATTACTCTAGCAACTAAGTGGACTGGCAGAGGAGAATGTAGGGAGTGCAACATCAGCTGACATGAAAAAGCAGAGATACATGCATAGTTTACAAAACAGGGCTATAGATATAAACAGCAAATAATTATAAATATCTTTAAAAAGCAATGCTAGGTAAGCAGCACATATCAATGAAAACTTTTTCAGCATTACATACACTTTCATTTGATATACGAGAATATATGAAATTCTGAGATGCCTCTACTTTGAAGCTGAATAGGAAATGCAGTCTGGCTTTGCACTGAAAACCCACTAGTAACGAGTTCATTGTTCTGTATTGTAATAATAAAACCAATGCACTGAATTTGTGTTGCCTTTGTCTTCTCACTGCCTGTACTGTAATTAACTACTGTAAAAAAAACTTTAACTGCATAAAACTGAAATTTTAGTGCTCAGAAGAGTGCACAAATTAATATAAGGAGAAGAGCCCACATGGATTCTTCCTACAATAAATAAAACATACAAGAAATGAATTGCAGAAGCAAAGCTATCAGGCATCAACTCTATCACGTGCCACTGTTGCTGATCAGCTCAACTGACAACTTTATTCTGTCCACAGACTCTCAATTTTCATTCTTCTTGTAGACACACACACACACACACACACACACACACACACACACACACACACACACACACACACACACACACACACACTCACACACACACACCCACACACACCCACACACACCCACACACACAGATATGTGTGTAAGCGGACAGATATGCACACATGCAAACATGCACCTGAACGCATGCACCCACCATGGGACAATTCAAAGCATGCCCTGTTCACTTATCTTTCTGTGTGCATTATTAGAGGGTACATACACCCCAGCAAAATCCCACAACGAAAGCCAACTCTACACAAAAGGCACATTACCTGAGAAACAGTCCTGAGCACTAAGTTTTAACTGGCATCATTTTAATGTGCTGTAATAAGAAAAGCACTGTTCACATAACGTTCAGTGCAGTTTAGGGCTTAAATATACAAGGAAAACTACAACAGTTGTACTACAGAAATATTGCTGCATTTGTTTAGTCTGGAAAGATCAGTTCACTTATTTTATTTCAAGAACAGTACATATGACTGTAGCTCTTAAATTGCTAGTTTGAAGTTGAGAATCAATGGTATTGTATTGCAATTCATTTTATTTTGCACCTTTGGAGTTGTTCTTGAAAGCAATGTACATCTCACCTTCATTGCTCAAGATTCAGGGACAGAGCTAAAAATAATGGAAGGAAGAAATGCCCCAAATCAAGGACAATTTGGACGTAATTCTCTAACTCACTAAAAAGTTAATAGAACAGCAGATTGTGGATTAATATGCATTTTTTGAACAATAGCAAATGTAAAACTTGAAAGCACCCTATCCTGAACTGTTTCTTACTGTTTTCCTGTACAGAAAATGGTTAACTGTCTTACTTAAAGCAGTCAGTCTGGGATCCTTGAAAAACACACAAATAATGACAGTGTGTGTGTGTGTGTGTGTGTGTGTGTGTGTGTGTGTGTGTTAAGGGCAACAGACATCTCAGCAGGCTCAGCAGAAGATTGGCTTTTATCAGGTATCTCTCTGTCTCTTAGTTTTTTCTTTATGCTGCAAAGATCTGAAGAATGTTTTACAATATGCTAGTTAAAAGCAAGAAAATACTTTTTTCTTCTGAATTTTTCAAGAGAAAGAGGCACAGGGAATGTAGATAAGAATCTTGCCTAGATTTTTTTTTTTTCAAAATAGTTTTTATTGGTTTTCAATTTAAAAAAAAAAGAGTGGTTTGTGGTAACAATCTAACAATACAGTAGAGGTAGAAACAAACATGCAATACAACATAACAACAAGTATTCACCATATTGGAATATTTACATTCACTTTATGTTCAATTGGGGTAATTTCACCGGTTGTTTGAATAAAACGAAAAAAAAAAAAAAACATATTTCCAAAACAGAATTTTGTCTGCATTCTGTGTGTGATTTGGTATGTAATAGCAGAGTGTCAGGTGTCCAGAAGGGATGGTGAGACTTGCAAACTATATACAATTTACACTATTTACGGTGTTGGATGCCATTAAAAAAGAAATGGTTTGTTACCATTCATAATGACTTATCTTTTGGATAACTTGAATGAATGCGTTTTAAAAACTTATTAATATCTACTAGTATTGGCTATTTATGTAGGAATTTTGTTATATTACTCGGATTGTATTCAGCAGGGAGTCCCAATATGTTTGGAAACAAGCTCTTTTTTCTTGCTTTCAGTAGCTAGTTTGTGAGAGGAAATATAGTTGGTTGCCATAGCTTTAAACTTTTCCCATGAGATTGTGTTGCTGTTGACCCAAATTTTAGTTATGCAGAATTTAAGTAGGGCACATAGTGTAATTAGAATATGTTTGCATATTCCTTTAATAGAATTTGGAGTTATGCGCAAGATAGTAGTTTCCCAGGAAAAGGCAGTTTTTTGAGACCCTATCTTTTCTAGTTGCACCCTTAAGGAACACCATAGTTTACAGATATTCCTGCAACTCCAAAAAATGTGTAGAATGTCAACATTTGTTTATAAACAGAAAGGGCAGTGTGAATCTTTTTTATATCCAATTTTTTTAAGGACTGCTGGGGTGTAGTAGGCATTATTATTTATCATAAATTGTGTGTATATTACATTTTTAAAAGGGGTAAGTTTTAAAGTATTCATTATGGCTTCTTGTTTTTGTTCTATTGAGATATTGTTATTGATATCTTCCCAAAATTTTGAGTACAGTAGTGAGGATTGATGTTGAATTTCACTTAGTAGTTTATAAGTTTGTGAGATCATTTTATTTTTAACAGATAGTGCTTTGATTATATTTTGGGTTGTGTCAGTATTTTGTAAATCAGTTTTATAATTGGGATACATTTTAATTAAAGACATAAATTGTTTAAGTATTGGGCTGCAGCATCATGGCACTTTTAGCTGGGTTCTTAAGTTATCTAATGAAGAATCATTATGTTTTACAATATGCCATACCGATATATCTTTGATTAGCGAGAATGGTTTAAGGTCCATCATTCTGTTATTTAGTTTGAAATTTGGGTTTAGATGGATAGGTTGTAACATATTTAGAGTATTTTGAAGATTGACATATGTAAAGAAAGATTGGAAGGCTATAATTCTGTTTTTAATTACCGGGTGTAATTTGTTGAAGAATTTGTGATTTGAACTGAGATAGTTAATAGCTCTGGGGTTTATGTTTAAAGAGTATATTTGGTTGTACCAGATTTTTACCCAAGTGGGAGACCATGTGTTTTTAGTACCAACCAACCAGCCATGGAACAACTAGTCACCATTCCCACAAGAGGAGACAACATACTAGATCTCATCATCACGAACACGGGGTCACAATGTTCAACACCGGAAGTATACCCTTCACTGGTGAGATCAGACCATAAACTAATCTCACTGGAAGTCCACATCCCGCCCCCACCTGAGATAAAAAAGACCACAGTGAAGAACTTCTCAAAAGCCGACTTCACACTTCTAAAGGCTAGTGTGGTCTCTTTTATGGCCCCCGAGACTGCGGAAACCATTACTCAAGCCGCTGAATCACTTACAAATGCCTTCTACCAGCACCTACATGACTGCATGGATCAGGCAATCCCAAACAAAACAAAGACCCTTTGTACCAAAGGCAAGAGTCCAGTTTGGTGGACCCCAGCCACAAACAAGCTCTACAACAAAAGGAGGAAGCTACTATAAGATAGAGCAAAATCCTTAAAAGGGAAAACACCCTTGATCATTATAAGTAAAAAATTAAGATCTCTCATAAAATCATCCAAGGCAAAATTTGAGAGAAAAGTCACTAAGGACTCATAGGACAATCATAAGGCCTTCTTTAGCTATGTTAGAAACCTGGGAGGAAACTCCCAGATATGCACAGAATTAGTTCAAAATGATGTAAAAATTACTGAACCTACAGACATTGCCAACATACTGGCTGACAGGTTCAGTGCAAACTCCCCCCCCCCCCCAAAAGGTGAGATATCTATACCAGAGAATTATAGCCCCCCAAACATCTCAAACACTCAGGTGAGAACTGCTCTCTCCAAGGCAAAAAACACAGCATCCATGGGACCAGATGGTGCCGGATGTGTGCTCCACGAACTCAATGAGGAATTAAACCCGCAGTTAGGGCAGCTGTTTAATCTTAGCCTCACCTCAGGATACGTGCCTAAGGAGTGGCGTACGGCAACTGTGGTCCCACTTCACAAAGGAGGTGCCTCCACCGACTCGGGAAATTACCGTCCCATCAGCTTAACAAGCTTGATCTGCAAAGCTATGGAGAGGATCATAATGGAACTCCTAAATAAAGACATAGGAGACTTGCAGACTTTGGATCCGACCCAGTTTGGCTTTGTCAAGGGCAGATCATGCCTTCTAAACCTGGTGGACTTTTTTGAAACAGTCACCAAGGCCATTGATGAGGGAAAGGCAGTCCACACAGCCTACCTCGACCTGGCAAAGGCTTTCGACACAATACCCCACTCAGGTATCATTGAAAAACTCTTCAGCTTAAATGTAAACCCATACGTCACAAGATGGGTTGCAAATTGGCTAAGTGACAGAACCCACAGGGTCAGAGTTGCTGGCGCCATGTCAGACTCAAAGCCTGTCACAAGTGGTGTCCCACAGGGCTCAGTCCTGGGCCCTCTCCTGTTCGGCATCTACTTTTCAGAAGTACAAGCAAACACAGGAGGATTATGGCCGACAAAATTTGCAGATGACTGCAAACTGGGCGCCATAGTTGAGAACACATCTGACACAGATATCCTTCAGAAGGGTCTTATAGAAATGGAAAACTGGTGTCAGAACCATGGCCTAAAGTTAAATGCCAAAAAATGCATAGTCATACCCTTCGGGAAAAACAAGGTTACCCCTAGCTACCATATAGGCGGCAACCCACTAAGCACAGAAGAGGTTATCAGGGATCTGGGTACCCAGGTTGACAGTAACCTTTCATTTGATACTCACGTTGCCAAAATAGTTAGAAAGACCTTCTACATTGCCCACCTGATCATGAAGGGATTCACATCTAGATCAAGGGAAGTCATCGTCCCCCTGTACTCATCACTCATCAGGCCAATGATTGAGTACAATGCCCCATTTGGAATGTATCTAACACGACACCTGCAGCAACTGGAAAGGCCCCAAAAGTTCCTCACCAAAAGGATAAAGGGTCTCAAAAATATGTCCTATGCTGCCCGACTGAAGGAACTTCAGCTCTACTCAGTCGCCACCGTCTGCTCAGAGGTGACCTGTGCCTGACATACAAGGCCATGTCCAACCCAGAATTGATGAACATGCTTCACCTCAAAAAATCTAGATCCCTCAGAACTACAAGGGTGGGAGACTTAAACCTTGACACGGTTATTAATAGGACATGCTGGAGGGACAGATTCATCACCCAGAGACTCCCTATGCTGTGGAACAAAATCCCGGTACATGTGAGGCAGAGCACCTCGCTGGCTTTGTTCAAGAGAAATCTTGACCAATGGATGGGAGATCGCAGATATACCCCAGGGATTATCTCAGTGTCACTGCTTGACAGAGGCACAGCAAAATAATGGGCATAGTATCCTCCAAACTAAAGGGGTGGCGAAAGCCACAAAACTCTGGCTAGGCTTATAAATGCCCTTGGGCAGATAGCCTAGTATGAACCTATGAACTAATGAACCTATGAACATGTTCCGTTATCTGAATTAAGCGGTTCGCTTCAATTATGTGACAATATAAATTAAAGTCTGGAAGACCCAAACCACCTTTTTCCTTTGGGAGTGTGAGTTTTTGGTAACTTATTCTTGTTGTTTTTGGGTACCATAGGAATTTAGCGAGGGCTTTCTCTATTGAGGTGAAGAATTTTTTCGGGATTTTAGCTGGAATAGGATTTTGGGAAGGATATTCATTTTGACGATGGAGGCTTTGGAGAGGAGGGATAAGTTGATGTTTTTCATCTTAGCATATCTTGTTCAATTTTTCCCCATGTATGTAAAAGGTTTGATTTGAGCAGTTCTTTGTAAGTATGAGAAACGTTTATACCTAAGTTCTTTAGATTATATTTAAACTGTATATCAGTAGAGAGGAAGTAGGAATTTTTGTGATTGCAAGGATTTAAAGGAAAAATAGATGATTTCTGGGGTTTCATTTTGTAATTTGCTGCTTTTGAGAATTTAGTACTTTGTGTAGGTCAGTATTTGGGAGCTCAAAATATATGTTAAGATCATCAGCAAAGGCAGAATATTTCACAGTTGTGTTACAGATAGTGGGGGTGTGATGGTGGGTTTTTTGGGTAATATGGAGCAAGAGTGGTTCTAAGTACAAGTTGAACAAGAATGGTGATGGGACATCCTTGTCTGGTTCCATTAGATATGTTAATAGGTTGGGAATGAGTTTTGTTAATGACAAGGGTGGTGGTGGCATTGCTATATAACATTTTTATGGTGTTTATGAAAGACTGCGGAAAGTTAAAGTGTGACATAGTCAGGAATAGAAAGTTTAGGTCAACATTTTCAAAAGCTTTAGTGGCGTCTATAGTTAGGGTATATCTTGGGTGTCTGTCTTTCGCTGAGAGTTGTTATGGTATCTAATGTGAGAGTATTATCGTACAGTTGTCTCCTCTGCATAAAACCTAGTTGTTCAGGGGAAATGATTTTATCACGGGATCTTTGTTTTCTGTTTGCTAATACTGATGTCAGAATTTTGATATCGAGGTTAATGAGGGCTATAGGTCTGTAACTGAAGGGGTTATGTTTGTCTGTGTTAGGTTTTAATATCAATATTGTCTTTGAGTTATGCAGGTGTCAGAGATACCATGTTTTATAATATAATTATATATTTTTAATATCGGTGTTAGTGTGTGGTTACATTTTTTGTAAAACATTGCAGTAAAGCTGTCAGGGCTTGGTGATTTGTTTATCTTTAGTTTTTTGATTGCCATTTTAATTTCACTCTCTGATAGAGGATTTGTCAGGAGGTTATGTTGTTCATCTTCCAGATGGGAAAATTGTAGTTTTTTAAGAAATCCTTTTGTGTGTTAGATGTATAATGTTGATTTTTAGGATTATAGATGCTATTATATATATATCCCAGAAGGTGTGGATGATGCCTGAGTTATTGTTGAGTATTTTCTCTTTGTAATGTAATTCTGGTATACTTTGTAGTTTTTTAATATTGATCATGTTGGCTAGAACTTTGGAAGGGGTTTGGGCCCATTCGGAATATTTATACAGAAGTTTTAATTTGTTTAGAGATATTTTTTGTAATTGTATTGAATAGAGTTTTTTTTAATCTTGTATAGTTTCTCTTCTAATTCTTTTGCATATTGTGATTGGAAATTATGTTCAATGTTATTGTATTGATTTGCAAGTGAACTAATAATTTTTTATCTTATTTTTTATAGAGGGATGCTTTTGAATTAAGATAACTCTTATTAAAGTCTTAGCAGCAGCCCATTGTATATCTAGTGGGATTTCAGTTTGGGATATGTCCTGTTTTAATTGGGTTATTTTCCCAATCTCCTCCACCACCTCTTTTTGATTTAAGAAGTTGTTATTTAGGTGCCAATTATTAGAACCACAGTAGGAGGAAATTTGGTAAGGCAAGTTGTTTGTTAGTGTGATTCTTGAATGGTCAGAAATTGTTCTTGCATTGAGCTCATATTTAAGGATTTGTTTAGAGAAGGTGGAGGACACCAGGAAAAAGTCTATTCTAGACCAGACCTTGTGTGATGCAGAAAAGGAGGTGCATTTGTTTACTGATCTGTCATGATCAACGGTCAAGTAGGGGTCAATAAGGTTAAAGTTGTGTGAAAGGTCATTTGAAGCATTAGTGGTTTGTTCCAGTTGCTTTCTGTTTTTGTTAAAGCTGTCTCTAAGTGGATCAGTTAAGCAATTCCAGTCTCCTCCAATTATGCGAGAATAGTTGGGGTAATTTAGCAGCAAGTCGTAAATTTCATAAATAAAAAGTTGTTGGTTGGAACAGGGACCGTATATATTAAAAAAGAGAGTTTCTTTTTTTTATTGTGGATGTGAGCTGGTAAAGAGACACCACCTACCTACCATTGATATCGTATTTAGTGCTGGTTATAACTTCAGGGAAAGATTTCTTAATGATAATGACTGTGCCCTTTGAGATGGTACTATTCCCTGCTGAGACAATCATTTTGATCCAGATTGTCGATCTTATTTTGTCCCAATGTTCGTTGTTTAAGTGTGTTTCTTGTAAGAATATAACATTTGATTTGCACTGGTATATTAAGTGTGTGACTAAGTTAAATTTTCCTTTCCCATGTAGACCATTTACATTCCATTAGTCAATTATATACATAGAATTTCTGGGTTCGGTGTAACTTGTATATGCTTGAGAAGGAGGTATATTTATAATTATGTGTATTCAAATGGTAGTGATATTTATGGTGAGGGTTCTTTGGTAAAGTATATTTGGTTGATATGGCATTCAACATTTCTTTTCCTGACATAGTGCCTACCCACCCATCTCTCTTTCTTAGGGTGATACTGAAATGTGTATTCGATTTATTATGTGCATGGTATCTATATAACTGGAATGTATTCCAATGTAGGGAGATAGTTAATGAAACAATTGTATCATTCCAAGTGTCGTTAGACATTCCTGACAGACACTACTCACTCCTTAACGGAGTTGTGCCCACTGAATTGTGTTTGAGTGTTTGTTTGGCTGTGTAGTAGAATGTTTGGGTGTTCTTTTAAGTTGTTTTGTGTTACTGGCTTGAATGAGATTTCCCCATATTAGACCTCTTACAGATAGGATGTTTAATAATATTTTAAGGGGATTGGTCTAAATTTTTGTTTTAATTTATCACAGCCCAGCTTTTAGCTAGAATTACTGTATATTCCTATGTGTGCGATTGTGTTTGTCCTGAAGTATCATAGGCATTATCTGCCTATAAGCAAGCGTGGTTATGTAGTTTGATTGCTATTGAGGCTTGAAGTAAAGTTCACTTGAATAGCAAATATCTAGTTTCTTTAGAGTACACATTACAATAGATATGCAATTTTACCATAACAGTTTAAATGACTCTTCTTGTTTTTTATTTATTTATTTATTTTTTTAAACCTGTTTGGTAACTTAGACAGGCAAGTGAGCTGAATCAGTAAGGATTTGTTTGCAAGTATTCAAACCCTATGAGTAGTACAACTTCATGTAGTGATCTATTTCTTTACTTGCAGCTGCTTATATCTGCACCAATTTAGATCCTCATAACCAGGTTTGCAGATAGAATAAGCTATTTGTTCAGTTTGTATAAATAAAGATAGTGATTGCTGTTTTTGACATATCTAGTTTTGAAGATATATATCCAAAGAATGATGCTCCTATTTTATCACTTTCTAGGTGCTGAAAAGAGTCACAGTACCAGTTATGGTGGTATAAGTAGCAGTTAATTGCCGGAGACTTAAAGGAGGAATCAGCCACTTAGCCTAGAAGAGAGGGTGAGTTCATGTGTTGTCATTCGCTCTTTGTATAATGCATTTCGTTCTTTCACAGTTTACAGGAAAAACACACTTTATTTTTGATTAAGGTAAAATTTTTGGAAGGTTAAGAGAAAATTAATGTTATATATCCAACTGTGTAGGTTTTATAGTGTCTTTGTGAATATTTTAGTTACATCGCTCGTTTTAGCTTTAAGTTCTTGTTTAGTGTAGTTTTGGAGGCTTTCCGGCAAATATGTGAACTTGATTTGACTTGCTTGCAATTATTGATTGGATGGACCATTGTTGCTCGTTAATCTTCTAATGTTGTTTCAATAGTTGCAGATGTATCAAACCAGGTATTGATAAGATATGCTTTTTCTTTTGAGTATTTCTCCATTGTTTTGGCCCAGTAATGCTTTGCTGCTCGTGATATGCAGAAGAGTCGCCCTTGACCTTTGATCTCTGGTAGGTTAGTTGAAGGTGTACTTCCTGGCAACCGAACTTCAAGCCGATAGTAATTCGATGGAGACAGAGTATGTTTTCTTTTTTATTTTATTTAGAGAGAGTTGTTGATCTACTTAATCTCTCTTGAAGATAGCGGTGGTGTGCATTCTTTTATTTATATGTTTTGTTTTGCTTTGTAGTTTCAGTTTTTAGGTTCTGAAAATCCTGTGTGCTTGGCATTCACAAGCTTCATATTGTGCTTTAATTAACTGGGTTAAAATAGAGCTGCTTGTGGAGTGCTTCCTTATATAGGAGTTTTATTTTCGTTGCTTGGTTAGATCTATCGCTGAAGGAGATAGAGATTTTTAGAGTGTTGACTTGTTTCTTATTGCGCTGCTATTTTGTATTTTGTATTATGTATTTAGATATCAGACACCTAAAGCTATTATTCTGATCGTTTTAGGATTAATTGAATTTTGTCGAATCTTGTTGGATTGTTCCTCTTAATTGGAAGATTTTTATTTAGCAGGGATTGTTTTTGTAATGCAAGAGCTCTGGATCCGTTTTATTTACTTTGATTCAGGTATTTCATTGAACACTTTAGAGAACGTATTCTTTGCTTCGACTATGTTTTGTATTTGATATTTATGTTCCTTGTAGTTAAACTGAAGAGTTGCAGGGTAACGCATTTGGAAGCGTATTTTTTTGTTTATTAGATAAGCACAAAAGGGTGACAGAGCTTACCGTTCTTGTTTTATGGGTAGAGGGAGATCTTGTGCAATTTATATTTTATGTCCTCTCCAAGTTGTGTTTTTTTTTTGTTTAGCGGCCATTAGTATCGTGGAAGTGTGAGCAGCATTCAAAATTTTTGCATATACTTGTCTAGGAACAGTTTCATCTTGAGATTTTCGAAGTGATCGGTGTGCACGCTCAGTCACCATCTCTTTAGCTATAATTTTGTTGTCTACCACAGTTTCCATGATTTCTTTTACAATCACATTCAATTGGGTTTGGTCAAAGGATTCAGGTATATCTCTAATTATAATGTTGTTTCTGTGGCTTTGTGCTTCCAGGTCTATAATTTTTGGCTGTAGTTCTTTTATTATACGTTCGCTCGAGGTTATTTTTGTTTTAGGATCCTTGATTTCTGTTGAGTTTTCTTGCATTTTAGCCTCGTTGATATTGAGTCTTGCTGCAATTTGGTCGATGCTGGATCCGACTGCATTCAGCTTTTCAGAAATAGCTCTGATGTCATTTTGCAATGGTTGTAGGGCAGATTTGATATCATCAATTGAGTATGAAGTTTTATTTTTAGATCTTAAGGATAGTTTGGTGGGTTCTTGATGGAACTTCACAGATTTTTTGTCTTTTGCTTATAACATCTTTTTCTGGAGATGCAATCGTAGATAGCTTTGTCTTTACAGTTTGTGTGTCCATGAGTTCTTTGCTTTGATATTGAATGTTAGACATTTTAGTATATTGTAGCTTTGTTTTGTCTGATCTTTTCCAGGCTGAGAGTGTACCTAGAGGGGCCCAGCCATGTGGTTGCTGTCCGAAGTCCCAGTGCTATTGAATGTAATTTCAGATTTCCTTTATTTGCTGCCTTAGATAAGTAAATGGTGACTTTTCCTCTATTTGTTTGATGAGGCAGATTCAGGGATGATTAGATTTGTTGTTGTAGACGGTGGATGGTGTGGCTGGAATATAGATTTCTCCTGTATATTATTGGAGCTTCAGTTAGTGCATGTCTAGTTAACAGCGACCATCTTGGATTCAAGAATCTTGCCAATATTTGTAGAATAGAGTAGATGACCTATGGAGCTGTAACAGGCATCTGCAGAGTGTGTCCTTCCTCTGAGTACAGAAGGAAAGAAAAATAGATTTTATACCAAAAAAAAAAAATCTATGGAAGCTCTATGCTTTGCAGAACATGGATATTTCCAGAACACTTCAGCCATGTTTGTACACTACAGTCTTGCTCAGTTACTTTAAAACAGCATTTCAAAGTACAGTGCACACCTTACAGCTACAGGTAAGGTTTGGACATTTTTTTGTTAAACAGTACTGGAATAGGCACTGTTTGAGACTCAGATAAATCATGCTATAGGTGTAGGTTCATTGCCAGTCTTAACAGTCTTCCCTTATCTATAAGTAATTGCTACACTCACCTGAGTTGTAGGAAGATATACCTCTTGTGCAGTATCTGTGTGGACATGCATTTCTGTGAAGGACAGGATAAACTTTTCCAGTAGAATTGGAGTTCCAGACACTTCCAATTTGGCCAGATGCTGTAGCAGACCAGGAAGAGTCACGTAATAGGGATGTCTCATCAGAAAGGAGTGAAGACCTTCTCAGGCAGTCATCACTATCTCATCACCTTCAGTGGCCCAGGCACAAGTGTAGCAGGTGGCCGAGTCTGTAGTACAGTGGCATCTGGAAGGACAGCTTGGCAGCATGGGGAGGCTCCTGAAGCAGACTGCCAATTTTCTCATCTGGCTAGCACTTGCCACCAGGCCACTACAGGGTAACTAGGCCCAAGACATTGGCCAACCAGGACCATCAGTTGATGATAGCTCTGTGCAGACTACCCTCTGGGCTGGATGGGTGGCCACTGGCAGCACACTCCATACTCTATTCTCTGTTTGTTGTCACCCTTCTTTCTACTGTGTCTTGCTCTGTACCTTATGTATGGGCCATCCCTTACCATCACCATCATCGATCCTCTGCATGTACATGTCCATCTTTTTTATCTCAATCTTGTGTGTGTGTGCAGTCACTCCTATTTGTCAGTACTGTTTCATTTTTATCTGTTTTAGCCGGCAAAATTCTATTCTCCTACCTCCACCCCACAGTTTCCCTTTACATCCCAAAACCCTCATCATTTATCTTTTTATATGAAAAATGGGGGCACTATCACACAAAAATATCTATTATATTGCCTCTCTGTCCATTGCCTTGCACTTTACTGTGTATTGTGTATTTAAGTTTACATTCAACTTCAACCTTATTAAGTTGCTCCTTATCAAGCTCCCATGTGCAGAGTTAAAACAGCACATCAGCAATAAACAGAATTAATAAAAACAAAAGGAATAACACAAAGTGTAATAAAATTATGATGGTGAATTCAGACAAGTCTACCATTAATTAAAAAGAACAATTAGATGGACAACTAAATTCAACAAATCATGCATCAAGATCAACATATCTACAAGTTATCCATAGGAACTCTCTGAATCAGTGAAACCTAAAACGGCAAGCTGAAGCCTCACGGTTGAATGCCAATTAAAAGTTTATGATTTTAAAGACGTATAGGTCCACCAATGCAAAACACCCCCCTAAGTAAAGACAGAATTAGGTTCCACAAATGCAAGGGCCTGATAAGTGAAGGAATGAAAGTCAGATGTTTTTAGGGGCACCTCTGAAATTGACAGCAACCTCTGTGGGGTACAACACAAAGCACAAAGACAGCAATGTGGCACAGCAAGCTCTTTCAGCTAACAGGGACTCAAGACGCACAAAGACAAATAAACTGATACTAAGGTTTTATAGCTAATGTGAAATTAGACTGCCCAGTACAGGAGTATAGGAGTAACATGTTGCAATGAGAGGTACCAGTATGTAAAAAAAAAAAAAAAAACACACACAAACATGCTTACGCTGCAGAGACTCCGACTGAAACTCAAAACAACCACATACTAAATAAATAAATTCAGATGAATAAATTCCAGAGTAGCAACAACTAAAATACGTAATAAGTGCTTTCGTTTTATTAGACTTTAAAACTTCATCAGCTCAATAATCCACACATAAAACTACACATTTATAGGTAACTCACGTGTGACATCACAGCTAAGCCCCCAGTTATTCAACAAATTTAAGGAACATTACTAAATTATAACAAAAGTATGTTGCACAGAAAACCTATCGATTTTCAATAGACAAAACTAAGATAATTTAATATACAAATAAAACAAATAAATACATATAATATATATGTTAACATCACCTATCAAGTGTTTTTAATTTCAGCAAACAACTAATATATATCTGATCATTTAGACCAGGCCAAACACTAGCATTCAATAGAAGCTGCCAATAGAGTTCACACTTCTCAAGCTGTAATGGCCATCCCTCACCTCGTTCATTCCTTACAACTTTTTCTATAATAACAGATTCAAAGGTATGACTTAGTTCATTTACCAGATGTCTAGCTAAAGCATTAGATAACTTTATCTTTTTAATATCATAAACGTGTTCACTAATCCAATCTCAGAACCTACATTCCATTTTCCAATATAGTAAACAGGACAGAACTGACAAATGGCAGCATAGACAACCCCTATATTGTTGCAGTTGTAAAACCCTTGCATCTTAAATACAGACTGCTTAATTTTGTAACTCTCACACATTAAGATATGCTGACAGATTGTACAACATCTGCATTTTCACATATGAATGTTTATTAGATCATGTTAAATTCAATGGACTAACAGTAACACTAAATGTCTCTACAATAATTTTTCAAATTAAAAGCTCTTCTATATACAACTCATGGTCTGTCACCTAATCTTTCCAAAAGTTGTCTATCATCTTTAAAATCACCCATTTTTTCTCAATAATACTCTTCAGCACAAAACTGTCAGCATTATATTGAATAATAAAAGAGAAATTAAAGTAAGAATTATTAAAAGACAAATTGTTGGACAAAGCATTACTCACATGTCTACATACATGTGTGTTAATAGTTACTTCAGTATGTTTGCTATCTAATACCTCTACACTATTATCAGTTGACACACTGTGTTTATTATTATTCTTAATCCGATTAGAGCTTAAAATTGGACAGTATAATCCACTCTCCCTTTTGTTTATAACCTCGTACATTAGTTCATTAACAAAATGTATTGGATACCCAGGAGCTAAAAACATGTTTTTAATAACTGTAAATTCATCTAAAAAATCTTCAAACTGCAAAACCATATGCGCTACCCAGCTGACCTTTTACCATGACATGTTTCTGTATAACAGGGTGCGAACTAGTAGAATGTAAATACCCATTAGGGAAAGTGGGCTTTCAATAAATTTGAGAATAAAATCTGTTGTTGACATTTTCTTTACTAAGCCTAATATCCAAAAATGCAATGTTAAATTCACTGAATTCAGAAGAAAACTTCAAAAAGTCAGTAGTTTGATTAATATAATCGATAAATTCAGATAACTTATCCAAGTTACCTTCCCACATGAAAAATATATCATCTAGGTAATGCGTACAAAGTTTACAAGCTTTGATATATTCTGAATTAAACAGAAATTTATTTCCCCGCTGCAGCATTATTACATTTGCAAATAAACCACCGCAAGCAGAACTCATCGCAACTCCTGTACGTTGTAAAAATATGTTTGCTCAAAAATAATATAGTTGTTTTTCAACACAATCTCTAACAAGATTTCATAAATATTTATGAGGTCTTGTGAGATATCATTTTGCAAAACGTAATTTGTGAATCAAACCAACCCTGTATGATGGGGAATAACCTTATAAAGGTCTTTAATATGAATTGTAACAAATGTTACCCCCTCATTAAAGCCTACATTAACTTTTTGTAAAAAATACCAAGAATCTTTGTACAGATGTGTTTTTTTCAAAAGTAATTGCTTTAACTTCTCATCTAAGAATTTAGCACAGAGGTATGGGTTACATTGCCTGGCATCCACAATTGGTTGCATAGGAGGTTGCTGTACACATTTGTGTATTTTTGGGATGCCAAAAATCGTGGAAACCACAGGGGCTGAAATATTCAAAAAATTAAATTTGTCAATACCAATTTGCTAGTCAATAAACATGTCATTTAAAATACTCAATTCTTTTGTAAGACATATTAACCTCATTCAAGGATACACGCTTGTAATACTTACATCAGATAGCAACAAAAACATTCTGTTAACATAATCAGTTCTACCCATTATAACCAATCCATTCCATTATCAGGTTTCATAAAGAAATCAGTTTTGTTTTGCTGTAAATTCTTACAAACATTTTTAAGTCTTGCTGTATTATTCAATTGTTGACGATAGTCTAGTTCATATATTTTTCAAAGCACAGAAGACTTGAATGTAAAGGTGGATTAAATGTGCTCGATATCTGAAGTGGATTCATATTTCCAACTGAATCACCAAAAATTAATTTAAAGTTTAATTTACAGGTAAATTGTTTCAAATCCATTAAGGTATATGCTAGGTCAGCTTGTTTGGTTGGAATAAACGTAAAGCCATGCTTGAACAAGTCACCACAATCAGAGTTTATAAGTTGAGATGAAAAATTATAAATTTTAAAATCTCCTCTTTTATTAGTCACAATTTTACAAAAAAAAGTTGGTGTCTGGTGAAAAGTCTTACTATCTTGTAATATAGGGTGAGCAACTTGCTGTAAATTCACTTGTTGAATTGAACAACTATGAGAAATTAAGTTCTCATTACTTAACTGTGGTTAACTTTTTGCAAATATCTATATAGTTCACTTTGTCCATAGCAGTTGAAGCACAAGCCATTGCATTTCTAATTCCAGTAGTTCCGATTCTACCAATGAGATGCACGTTTGTATGGAGGTGGAGCTTGTGTTCTTGGGTGCCATTGGTTGTTGAGGTTCTAATTCAGGTTGTTCCGATTCTGCCAGATGCATGTCTGTACAAAGGTGGGGCTGGTGATCTTGGGTGCCATTGGTTGTTGACTTGTTTTGCCTTGATTCGCTCTGACCAGTGAAGAGGTGGAGCATCTAAAGGGACATTATTTCTATTGTCTGATCTGTTATTTTGATCTGGTACAGAAATGTTAGTGTTGTTGCTCACATTATCAGCAAGTGCATGATTGGACAAAACATTACCATTATAAAATTTTTGTCCCCATACTTGGTTCATAGATTATAGATTAGTACTAGGCTAACTGCCCTTGTGAGCCACTTTAAGCCTAACCAATTTCCTCCTTTGTGAGAACAAAACCCACGTGTGTTGTTTGTAAGGCAAACACCTTAACCATTAGGCCACCTTAAGAGCTTGGTGGACGAGGATAGGCTGTATGGTTGTTGTAGTCACGCCTGTTCTTTCTAATTTTTTTATCTTCTTAACCTTAACAGAATGGATTTGCTTATCTATACTACTAAAAATGCTTGTATAATCGGTCTTGTACTGTTCAAATAACAAATCCTGGGTAATCAAGTTATCGAGGCTGCTAACCTCAGTCATAAGCTCATCAATAAATTTGACATTAAATTTTATTAAAAGCTCCATATATTCCAACCCGTATTGATCAAACAATTTTAACAGTTCACAATTTAATGGTGAATTCTCGACTAAACCAGTGGGAAAATGCCACATATGTAATCCTTTAGAATGTGTTTCTCCTTTATACACTCAGCAAAGAAGGCAATTTTCAATTGGAGTATTTTAATCTTTAATAGCTTGCAGTCAAATTCATCATGTTTTTGAAAAAATATTAGAATCGCTCTGCTACTGAGTGTCAGCAAGTTGAATCTCACCTTGTAACCAGTCATGCAAAATAGGGACTTCTCTTAAAATTTTATTTGTTCTGTTATTGTTTGATAATAAGTTTGTGTTATCAAGCAACACATCATCGAGCTGATGAAGTTTTAAAGTCCAATAAAATGAAAGCGCTTATTACATACTTCGGAGTCTCTGAAGCGTAAGCATGTTTTGTGTGTTTTTTGGAGTTTTTCTTCTTTTTGGTTTACAGGTACCAGTATGTAAGCCTGGCCACTGAATTCTGCATAAGCTACAGATGGACAGTCAGTCTTAGGGTCAGTTAGTCCTAAGAGTACATCAAAGTAATCAAGGGGAGAAGACACCTGGGTATGAACTGACATATTCATACTAATTAGGGTAAATTTGACCAAGGCATTGGGGAATTTCCCCTACTCTTTTTTTGGTTAAGTGCCATGGAATATTTTACATTCATGTGAGCTATCATAATTTAGGCAGATGAGACCAAGATTAAACATGTCATCCAAAGGGTGGCACACTCAGGATTGCAGCACCTATTTTATAGTACATCATAATATCAGTACTGGAAAATTAAACCAAGTACTTAGTGTGGGCACTAAAGGCAAGTATGCTAGCTGTTGAGCCATTGATATGACTACAAATCACCCAAGGGAAGAATGAATACGATAAACCATATGTTTTATTCTGCTATCATTCCCATTTCCGGCTGTCCTATATATCTCTTTTCCACACCTATTTATTGCTGATCCAAACTGGCTCTAAGTGATCTGGTCACATTGACTAATGGACATTTACAAGTGATAAGTGGGTGGAGGACCTGGTCCACTCTGACCTATGTCAGGGACTCATGCTAATGGTGCCTCTGTTGGTCAGTGTGTGCTACCATAAAAGCTCAGCAGCCCTGAGTCAATAAGCTGCTGGCTATCCAGTGTCCAGTTGCCCAGTCTGGACCAACTGAGATAAGTCTGTTTTGTAAAAGCTGGATGCAAAACCTGCCACACATGAACTAAGGGTTACAACACTAAATATAGGCTTAAGGACAGGATGTAACTTGTAAGTGGATGGCATGATGGCAAGTAAGAGAGTAGACATCCTGATAATCCAGGAGACTAGATGAAAGGACAGTGCGGCAAAGCCACTCAGCTTAATATCCAGAGTCTACTACTCGGGGGGGGGGGCAGACTACAAATGGCATGGAAATTGTGGTTGAGGGTGACTCTTCTGAAGACAGTGAGGGATGTCATCAGAACTAGTGACATTCTCATGGCAATCAGATTTTGTTGTAAAGATAGGGCAGTATCCATAATTTCAACCTATGTCCCACTGCTGGGTTGCAATGGGAAGGAAATGACTGCATTCAGGCTACAGTTGCAAGAAACACCAGATAAAGCAGGCCAACATGAGTTGATAATGGGGGTCCTGAATGGTCATATCAGGACTGACAGAACAGGATATGAGGACTGACACATATGACACACATAGGTGGGGCATTCAAGACTTCTGTCGGGCAAATGGCTTGGTGGTAGCCAACAAATGGTTTGGCTAGAAAGAGACAGAGTAACAAAATCACATACAAGAGTATGTGCAGAAAGAGCATTTGGGCAGAACCAGAGATTGCAAAGTCATTCACAATGAAACAATTAGCGAACAACATAAGCTACTGGTGGCCACAATCATCTGCAAACAGTGGTCAGATAAGTCTCTAAGGTCAACAGAGGCTAGTCTGAAGATCTGCAAGTTGACTGGAGTAAAAGCACAAGAGTTCTAAAAAACACTCAGGGGTCTAGCACCTCAGGAAGAAGTGGAAATAGGTGGAGTCAAAGAAGAATGCCAGCATCTCAAAACTGCATGTGTGAAGACTGTAGGCCAGATATGCAGCTAAGATGTGTATGAAAAATAAGGTACATAAGAAAAGCTGGTGGGGGAATGCAGAACATTAGGAAGTTATCAAAAGAAAGAAGGTGTGCAAGAAAAACTAGAAGATAGAAAAGACAGACCAGGCTAAGAAAGAGTACTAGCTGGCTAACAAAAAAAGCTAAGAGAACAGTTGCAATAGCAAAGAGCAAGGCATCAGAAGCACACTTATCTTCTAGAAAGTAACTCAGCAGATGGCACAAATAAACTCTATCAGGTTGCAAGGCAGAGACATAAAGATAAAGATGATGGTCATCAGCTTCCATTCATAAGGGATACCAGCAACACCCTGCTCACTAGTCCACATGTTATCCAAGGCAGAGGGAAGAAGTACTTCCAGATGTTTCTGAATAAGTGAAAATCCCACAGAAGTTGTACTTCTGCGTGAAAAAACCCACAATAAAAGAGGAAGAACAGCACATCCTAGAAGGAAGTAAAAACAGCATTAAGAAAATAAGGCCAGGGGAAATCAGAAGGCTCAGATGAGGTCACGTCAGATATGTTGAAGAAGTTGGGTGAGTTACAGGAGAAATGTCTCCTGAGAGTACTCATAGCAGTATGGAGGGAAGGTCAGATCTCAGATGACTGGATAACAAGCATTCTAATGCCAGCATAGAACAAATAGAAATTTCAAAACTGTGGGTAGTAGAGAGGCATCAAACTCTTGTCACAGAGCAGTTCAGGTCAAGAAGCATACCTCTCAGCTGCCTAGATTGTCTCAGACTGTCCAGATTTTTGCTTCATATTGTTGGTCTGTACCTCATAAAATTTGTGGTTTTCCAGCAAGAGGAAGGCAAGAAAAAATGAATACACCTAGGGATGAATGGATGAATTGTGTGAAAGAAGACCTATGACATTCAGGTATAACTATCAAAGAAAGTAGGAGAGTAGCACTGAATTGAGAGAGGTGGTGACAATTGACCTAACACCCTGACCCGATGTAGAAAATGGGAAAAAGGGGGTTGATGAAGAATGGAAGTGGCATGTCTGCACTCAGTGTTAATATACATCAGGCAAGTATGTTGCAAAACACATTACCAGTCACAACAAAATTAAAAGTACCACCATATTTATTATGCTTATTGCCCAGCAGGTCACATTCTTGCCAATAATTAGTATCACAGGAGTGCAGATACCAGGCATGTTATTATGCAGCTTTGCAGTTCCTATAGATCTGCACTGTTTGACTAGATGACATGGCAAGAACATTGCTCAGATTATTACAACAGGACTGCAAAAATTTCTCAGCAGTGAATTCTGACCAGTTTGTTGCATGTATGACTTATGATTATTCCTTATATGAGGCACTGTTGTACAATGATTTTTTATGAATCTAAACCTTTACCTATATATTTTTTTCTTTTAACATAAGTGCTTAGAGCATACCTTTCAACTGTCGAGATCTTTGCGGAATGTCCAGAGTTTTCCCTCATATTTTGGTCTGTTCCTCATGAAATTTGTAGTTTTCTGGATATTTTTGGCAAATCAGTGACGACAGAATTCACTAAATAATGTCAGGCATTTGAGTTGCAGACTTCACATCCTTCAAAAATGTGCGGTAACACAACAAGACCTTGCATTCTATCAACTTTCTATGTTTATATGAACAATTATTTAAAATGTGTCCCTATTTTGGGGCTTTGTCCCCTCCATTACTTTTGGCTTTGTGCAGATATTTTTGTGTTACGGGATTGAGAGCTATGGCTTAGAGTATTACAGCAGGGTTGCAAAAGTTAATCAGCAGTTAATTCTGACCATTTTTTGTACATATGACTACTCTTTACACAGTGCATTGAATTTTAATGAACACTAGCCCTAATTTTTTTTTAACTTATGCATAGAGTTTGTTTTGAGGGGTTGATTTAGGTAGGATTTTGTGTGTGGGTGTGTGCCTGTGTTTTACTTGTGTAGTGGGTTGGGGAATTCTAAAAATGTTGACGTATCAAGAATGTTAATTGAGTTTGATGGTATACCAAAAGTTCAGATAGCCTTTTGATGACCAATAATATCTATGGAGTTTATGAGATTAATGTTTGTTGGTATATGTATTTTTTTTTTACTGGTTTGTTGACTGAGAGTTCCATGGCAGCAGAAACTATTTACAATTGAGGTCCAATTTTTTCAAGTTCCAGACATATATGAGTTATTAAATAAAAGTCCACAATATAAATATAATTTCTGCATATACAAAAACAAGGAATATTCAGGACTAACTACAACAATGCATAAATCAGGCACATTTCAGCAGTAATTAAACAACTGAAGAACATATATATTCATATTACACTTTGAGTACATATAAAAGTATGGCTGGCAGTTAGTGCAGAGGGATTAAGGTGCTGATCTGTTACTAAGCTGCTTACTGTAGCTTAGGGTACATAGTTCAATTCCTTCCACTTCCATTTGCCTACTCTGTGACTCTGAGTAAGTCACTTAATCAGACATTGCTCCTGGTCGCCTATGAAAGGAGGCACTTGTGTCCAGTAGGCTTGCCGAGTGAAAACGTATAAAAAAGGGTCACAACACTTATACATGATACCAAGAGCATATATCTCAGCAATAAACTAGGTGCTTTACTAGTACATTCAAGAGATGCTTTAGCTCGAGACAATGGACTCTGGGTAAATATTGGATTTTTACTAGAATATTAGACAGCAACTATAAATATGGTGTACCTGGTTTTCAGAGGAAATTTCATGTATCCAAAAGATGGCACAAGATCCTTGGTTAGTTAGTACAGTTTATGTAAAGCAGTCAAAGGAAATAAATGTATATGAAAGAGGAGGTAAACAGTATGATTCAAAAGTAAGAGGGGAAGTTAGGAAGGTGGAAAGAGTAGGACTTAGGAATTGCTGGAAACCTGATAATGGCAAAAAATATAGATCATGAAAGAAGGAAATGGATGTGACAAAAGAAGGGTAGGCAATAGGACAGAAAAGCTGGAGAAAGAAGTCAGGAGGACAGATATCTTTCTAACTATTTTATAAGACTGTCTACATGCCGTGAATTGTAAAGATTTTTAATCAAAGTGGCAGAATCAAAGTGCTTTTACTAGAAAAGTCCACTTAGACTCTGTCATAGACTGCTCTGAGGGAAAGGTTAGTTTGTTGTCGCTTTCTTGTAATTTATATTGCTTCACTGTCTTCTGTTTTGTATACTGTGGTGTATTTTCTTTACACTGTATTTTAGTTGTATTCTGCTTTCAATTGCATTTTAAACTAGGAAAGGGACCAGAGCTGTATCACTTGTGAGTCACACAGAAATTAGAACTAGTCAATTAAGGTTAATTGCCTGTGAACTAAGGGTGGAGTTAGGATCTAAACATTATATTAAAGGGGTAAAATAAAACATTTTGAGGCTTTACTGGAAAAAAAGTTCACCCAGACTCTGCCATAGACTGCTGTGAAAGAAATGTTAGTTTGTTTTTGCTTTCTTGTATTTTTTATTGTTTAATTGCCTTATTCCGTTTTGTATATTATGGTGTATTTTCTTTACACTGTATTGTAATTGTATTATGTGTTGAATTGCATATTTAAACTATGTAAGAGACAAGAGTGGTGTCTCTTGTGAGTTACACAAAAAATAAACATTTCCCCACCCTTCTACTTTGGTGATGTATGTTTTTAAACTTGACTGTTTCTCTAGATGCCTGCTCCTTATGTTATTTTGACCACATATTTCCTTCCCTCTCCTCTTACACTGGATATTGCCAGTAAGCACAAAATTACCATTTTGTGAAGTCACCCCATCAGCTATTTAAATTTATTGACCATCCCACTGTACTCCATCGATCCAGACTACTAACTGCCCACCCCCTTCCAATGTATCTTGCTCTTTTATAATTAGTGTCTCTCCCCTAAGACTGCTAAAATTTGAGTTACCCCCTCTTTCATATCCAACTGTTTAGTGCACACTGCAACCCTTAGGATAGTAACACATTTCCAATCTTACCTTTAAAATCTGCAACCTCTTGTCCAAGACCACCAATTATTGGAGAACCCACTTTCTGGCTGTCAGTGGTCATCATGGGATTAGTGTTTCTGTTTTGCTCCTGGTGAGAAATGGAGCACAGGGACATTATTTCCTGGAGATTGCTGATTACCAGAAAGCCTGATAACAGCTTCATAGGTTTCAGCTTTGATTATGTGTTTATATTTTGCTTCTGATGACAGAAGGAGCAGAGGTAATTTATTCCTGATTGTCTCTAATTGCGCAGTGAATGTCTGTGCAGGATCTTCCTGACTGGTCTGGTTGCTATACAAAGAAACTACCAGGAAAAATCTACAACAAGCCCACAGACCCCTGCATCATCTGGTTCAAGACTGTTTACCACCAAACAGCCTGTGGTCTACTTCTCAACTTGGGATCAATGCCACTGTTTTGCTTCTGGTGAGAGAAGACGCAAAGGGGAGTTCTATCCCAGCAGCATGAAGCTGTGATGAGACCAGCACTAGTAGTAGCCAGGTAGCAGCCAATCAAACAAATCTCTCTTTTCATATACTTCAAAGCCATTCAAACAGGATGATGCACTCGAGCTTCTCCACATTCAAATTACCACAGGCAAAATCCCATACCACTTTCTTGCAAGCTATAGTTCCCCTTCTATGACACAGGAAATCCATAACATATATTTAAATTTATTCAAAACACTCACAACCCAACCCAATACTATATTCATGGGCAACTTTAATTATCCCACTATTAACTGGAAATCATTTATGATACCAAACATGCAGGCTCAGAGATTCTCGGGCTTTGTAATCACAAACTACCTTGACTAGATTGTCAATATGCCGACCAGGGACACAAACATACTGGATCTGGTCCTTATTAATACAGGACAGTGCTGCGCATCCCCTTTCTGGTAAGGTCAGACCACAAAAAAAAAAAATAAATAAAAAAAAAAAAAAATAACAAAGAGGCCAGTCACATGCAGAGTCCCACAGGGATTGTTCCTGAGACCACTGCTTTTTGGCATTTACTTCTCTGATATCAAGGCCAATGTCAACAGCATTCAACTGACCAAACTGGTGGACAATTGCAAATTTGCAGCAGTCAAAGAATCCCATACTGACACTAATGTTCTCCTGGAAGGTTGACATGGAAAAATAACTTATGTCAGATCCATGGACTTAGACAAAATGCCAAGCATTGTATAATCATATCCTTCTGGAAACCATCCACCCCTGGTAACTATCATATTGTCAACACACTCCTAAGAGTCATCCCAGTAGTCAGGGACTTGGGGACACACACAGACAGTAATCTAGCCTTTGACCATCACATACCTACAGTGGTGAGGAAATAATTTTATGTTATGCAACTTATAAACAAAGGTATGATATCTAGGTCCAAGGAATTCATTGTTCCACTGTATTCAGCATTCATCAGGCCTATCATTGAGTAAACCCCCCTTTTGGTATTATGTACTTAACCAGGGACATCCAGCAACTGGAATGTCAACAGAGGCTCCTCACTAAAAGAATACAGGGACATAGTCATCTAATTCAGCTCTAGTGCCTATCCAAATAAAAAACACGTCATCCACAAAATGTTTAAAGAAACAAATCCTGTCAGACAGATGTATATCACTATTAAATATTGTTTCACATTCCCAGTTATTCAAGACCAGAAGTATTGGCTACTGAAGTGCCCATCGCCACCCCAGATATCTGATGGTAATACCTGTTATTGAATATAAAGATATTATTTTCTAGAACGACTTCTAATAATTTGCATATGGTTTCAATCTGGTGTCCTGATACTGTTCTCCTATCCTGTAGCAATTTTCTAAATTGCTGATATTCCATATAGGTTAGGAATAACAGTAAAAAGTGATTTTATATCTATCACCACCATGATAAAGCTAGACAGATTCACACTTTTAAACCAAAAACTCAACTGAGTCAAGAAGTCAGGAGTGTCCTTAATATAACTTCTAACAATACTTTAAATACGGAGAAAGAACATTCTGTAAATAAAGGGAAATGGGCTCAGTGAGCCAACCACGTCCTGAGACTATCGGTCTCACAGGCAGTTTCTCTATTGACTTGTGGATTTTTGGAAGAACATATACAGTTGGTATAACTGGAGCAGATACTGTAAAATAATTAAATATATCCAAATCAATATCATTCATCATCTACAGGTCATAAGTAGCCATATTTACCTGACTTACTATCTTATTAATGTCTAAACCTGTAATTTCCACAAAGGTATCTACACCTGATAATAAAACATTCAAAGCTGAAAAATAGTCAAACTTATTCATTAATACAATTGCACCACCCTTATCAGCTTCCTTTATAATGTCATCATTGTTCTTTAATTCTATCAGAGCTTTACGTTCATCCATTGTTAAATTATAATACTTATTAATTTTACCCTTATCATACAGATGCCGTATATGTGTTTCACAGGCATTAGTAAATGCACAAACTACAGGGTGACTGTTAGGAATAAAAGTACTTTTCCATTTACAATTATGTATCAGAACATCCTTAGAGCCACAGAAAATGAGTTTTAGATTTAGTTCACATGAAAACAATTTCAAATCAGTTATCTCCTCAGTAACAGTATCACTACAGGTTGGTATAAAATGTAGGCCTTTCTGTAGTAAAGAAATACCTGCCTGTATGATAAGGGTAAAATGAATAAGTATTATAATTTAACAATGGATGAACGTAAAGCTCTGATAGAATTAAAGAACAATTATGACATTATTATAAAGGAAGCTGATAAGGGTGGCACAATTATATTAATGAATAAGTTTGACTATTTTTCAACTTTGAATGTTTTGTTATCAGATGTAGATACTTTTGTGGAAATTACTGGTTTAGACATTAATAAGATAAGTCAGGTAAATATGATGAGGGGGAGACACACTGCACATTTACACTGCATAACTACTCCTTGCCTTGCTTGGACACATCCAGAGTCAGTACATGGTGGAGTGGGGTGCAACAAGTATGTCACAATTTGAAATGTCTCGACTCTGGCTGACTGTGATGGCCCTGACACATGTGTCATACCTCTCAACCTCAGAGCAAGAAATCTGGACAAAGCCATACACAGAAGTGGGACAAATGCCCACAAATAAGGACATTTTTTAAATATTGCTCTAATAAACTTAGAAAGATAATAGAATAGGTCTTGCATTAGTATGACTTTTCTGAAGGGTATAAAATCTGAAACTCAAATGTCTGCAATTATTTTCTAACTTCCGTCTTTAGTGATTTGTCACTAATTTGCCAAAAAACACAATTTTATGAAAAATGGACCAAATGTGATGCAAAAATATAAAATAGCCACACAATACAGCTGGGAACCTGTCAAAGAAGGGACACTTTAATATTAGTACTGCTAACTTGAGCAGCTGACAAAATAAAATAATCTACATGCATTTCAAGTAATCTATAACTTTGATTATTACAGTTATTTCTTAATTGTAAACCCTCCATGTTTTCTTCCATAGTTGCTATTTTGCGGAGGGATTATTAGGGGGAAGAGCAACATTTTAAGCCAAAATCGGAGACAGTTGAGAGGTTGGCTATGCCTAATTCTATAAAGCAATTTATTTGCATGTACCTCTCAACCTGTTAATGCAGTAAATCTGAACAAGGCCAAATATACTGGGGGAACATATAAACAGTACTAAAAATTGCTCTTGTATAAATTGAGACAGTTGATAGAATAACAGTTCTTACTTTAGCATGCATTTTTCTGAAGATTATGAAGTCTGAAACTCAGTGTATCATTATTTAGTGACTTAATTTCTAAATGATTTGCCAGAAAACTACAAATTTTATGAAGAACAAACCAAAAATAAGAAGCAAAAATCTATTCATGCTTTGAAAATCTGGACAGTTGGGAGGTATAGTTCAGCTGGGCCTGTCTGAGTTTGCTGCCCTTCCCCCCCTGACAAAATCACGGTTGAAGAGCCTCTGCAGCCATTCCTATGAACCATTACTTGGCTATTTCTCTCCATTTACCATAAACACTAATGTGCATACTGCTTTACTTGTATGATGAGTTGGACTTCACTTGAAAGTTTTATTTTGTATTTTACAGCACAAACACTAAGTCATCTACTAAACAAAGCAATGCAGTCTCACAATGAAAACTTAGCATTAAAACTTCTCTGCTCTTGAAACTCACATTCATTGAAACAGCATTGAAACCCACATTCAAACAAAATACATTTTGCCAGTGGCAGATAAAGATTAATTTTGGGCTGTTTTCAAATCATAGGCCCCTTGCATATGAAACATACATGTGCTCTTTGATACACCTTCCTATTGCTTTGAACATTTTTCCAGTAAACAATGAAACAAAACTGTCCAATTCAGAACATTTCCATCATAAAAGTCTACTCAAACTTCTACAGTCCACTATTATCAGTAAATATGCACAATTCTACAGTCCACCATTATCAGTAAATATGCACAATCTCTGAAGTAGTAAAAAAGTCATCTAAATAATTCCACGTTAAATAAATCTGTAATGAAGAGGTTGGTGCTAGCAATCACCTTTACATTTCATGGTTTCATCGAGCAATAAAGTATCTGATGCCCCTGTGGAATAAATTGCCTAAATTACATTTAAAATAAGCTAGTAATATTGCAATAGGAAATGGATGGCAAACTGATAACAGGCTCATAATTAGTATCTTAACTTTCAGCATTCACCCCTTATGGGAGTAGAACCAACAACCTTCTGCATCAAAAGCAAGCACACAGCCTGTTGTGCTATTAGCACTAAACTTCTCTTCCCCTGCAGCTCTCAGCTCCTTGTAAAATCTGCTCAATACTCAACTGCATCTCAACTTCAGCACAAGAAGTCTGGAAAAAGCAAAATTTATTGGGGTGGGTCAAAAGGGCAAAAACCAGGGATACATTAAACATTGCTTGTATAATCTTGGAAAGCTGCTAGAATAAAATGCTGTGTTACCACGGTACCACCATACATTTTACTGCCAAAGTCCCTGTGCAAAAGAGTCAGAACATACCACTATGCCAAATCACCTGCTTTGTGAAAGAAAAATGCTGTGTTACCATCGTACATTTTACAGACAAGGTCCCTGTGCAAAACAGTCAAGAGCAACATACCACTACGCCAAATCAGCTGTTTTGTAAAAGAGGAAGACTGAAACTTAAATGGCTATCATTTAATTAAATCAGTTCTCACCATAGCTGTCAACCCCTTAGCACAAAACACCTGGACAAACCCTGTAATGAGGGAATACAGCCCTCAAACATATTCAGTGAATTCAGTTCTTGCCATAGCTGTCAACCTTAGCACAAAAAACCTGGACAAAGCCATTAACAGGGTATTACAGTCCCAAAAATAAGGAAAATTTTCAAATAGTCATCTTATAAACATAAAAAATTGCTATAATAAAAGGTTGTGTTACTATATATTTATTGCTAGAATAAAAAGTTGTTTTAATATGTATTTTCTGAAGACTATGAAGTCTGAAATTCAAATGCCTGTCAATTTTACTTCTGATGGAACAAAAACAATTTTCAGCAGAGGCCCAGGGAGAAATACTGTAGACACGTCTTTGTAAAATGGCAGGATAGCAGAGCAAATCCACACAAACACAGAGATAAGATGGAGACTCCACAAAGAAGGCACCACAGCCAAGAATCAAACCACAAATCCTGTAGCTATGAGGTAACAATACTGCCACTGCACCATCAAATATGTAAGAAATTAAACATTCAGAAACCTGAAGTCTGAAATTCAAATGCCTGTCAATTTTATTTAACATTTGTTAATCAGGACAGTCTGACTTGGAACAAAAAAACAATTTTCAGCAGAGGCCCAGGAAGAAATAATGCAGACATGTCTTCGTAACATGGGAGGACACAAAAGCAAACCCACAGAGAAGATACAGACCCCGCAAAGAAGGAACCCCAGCCAAGAATCAAACCTGAGAACCTGCAGCTGTGAGGCAACAATGCTACTACTACACCATCAAATATCAAGCATTGGAACATTTACAAACCACAGATATTATGAGGAACAGATCAGATCAAATATGAGGCAAAAATCTGCAATTTTTTTACAAATGGTGGTGGGTAGGGAACTCAAGTCTTTAACACCTGCATACAGGGTACAGGGTTCAAGCCTGAGGTATTCCCTACCACACCACCATGAGCACCTGGGGCATTTTCATGTAGTGCCAATGAAGAAAGTAGGCCACCCTCAGGGCCAGCAAGATAGCCTGCTGTTTACCACCTGACACTTGCCAAGGAGTGGATGAGATAATGGAGATTCTCTCTCAGGAATGAATGAGCAGTAGGGTGTTCACCTAGCTTGGGTACTCCCAGCTCTCACTGTTCTGGAACAAATAGGCGAATTGGATGGAGGTAGAGGAAAACATCAGTCTCATACCTGTGGGAGGACTTTTAAAAATCTGAGGCCATATCCCAGTGAAAGGTTAACACAAAGTCCATTGCAAAAAACTAGTACTGCTTATTTCTACAATAGCAACTCCTGAAAAAATTCTTTCTGACAAGGCCACCCAATTCATGACCACAATAATGCATGAGCTTTAACAGTTTTTTTTTCTAGTTAAACAATGAAGGTTATCTATATATCAGCCTCATATAGAGAGGCTAGTTAAGCATCTTAATAAAATTTTAAAGTATATGTTATGAAAGGCTACAGATCTGGATGGGAGAGGCAGTGAGCAACTGCTTCCATGTATTCCCTGAAGTGTAATTAAGGTATCATAAGCCTCGAATGGATTTACATCATCTGAACTACTGTATGACAGACATCTCTGAGGCTTGCTACATATAGTAAAAGAAACATGAGAGGAGGAGGAAAGTACCCCTTTAAAAATATGATAGAGCATTTTGCTGACCTGCAAGACAGATTAAGAACTATAATGTCTATAGCAAAGGAACATATGGAGAAGTATAGGAGACTCAACAAAAATGCTCATCTCAGAGAATTCAAACTATGAGATAAAGTACTTATGTAAGTGCCCACTAATGAAAACATATTATTTGCAAAGTAGCAGAACCTTCTGAAATTGTAGTCTTTTCTGAAGTCTGGGTGAGAAACGGAAATTTCTGTGATAAGTACATTTGCAGAGGAAGTTAAGGCTCCCACAGCATGTTCTGAAGTCAAAATAGATTAAACATTGTCAGTATCTCAGAAACAAGAAGTGAAGGTATTTGTAATCAAGAATAAAGACATATTCTACAGTTGCCTGACAGAAACAGTTTAATCCAGCACAACAATGAAGTCATCCCCATTAAGAAAGTAAAACTGAAACTGCCAAACATCAGAATCCAAAAGCCAACCAGATAAGCCAAGAAAGAGCTACAGAAAATGTTCAAACCTAATTGTAAATAAAGCATCTCATTTTACTGGTCCCCAAGCCTGATAAGTCTATAAAGTCATGCGGTGTATTTATAAAATAGAACATGATATCTAAATTTGATTCTTATCCCATGTACTGAGTGGATGAAAAAGATTGTTTTTCAGATGACTGTTGGGCAACCTGGAAAGGAGAAATGATAGAATTGCAAAAGTTTTTGTCATGTTTGAACATACCGTATACAATTTTCAATGAAATCTGAATTTTCACAATAGGCATTCTAGATGCCACAGTTATAAAGACATTGGATGTTCTGTTATTACTACCATTATTCACAAACCATCTTCTAAAAATACATTTTTAAACCACAGTTACAACCACCCAAAGTGTATACAGTGTAGCATTGCTATTTCACAGTTCCTTAGGCTAAGGAGAATTTGATTCACTGAGAGCACCTATGAACAAGCATATGCTGGCCTAGTACATAGATTTATGCATACATGGTATGACTGACAACATTTTAAGAAGTCCTTGATGAAGTGAAAGGAAATTTCTAGATCGGATGCTTCACAATGTAATACACATAAGAAAACTTGGAGTAACAACAGACTCAAGATATCACCACTTTTGATAGCAGCATGCTTAAAATATGTAGTGTTATTGAGAAATGGCTGGGTCATTATAAGAAGCAGCAACTGTTTTGGGGACATTTTAATGGAAGAATGTAAATTCACCAGTGGTTGTTCAAAAAAAGGTCATTTTATTTTAATGCACATAAATATGAATGTGTGGTTAAACAAATCAACACTAAAGATAAGTTGGCAGGCCCTGTGAATATTTCTTGCTGTAAATTGTTCTGCCAGTTTCTTCAGTTTTACTACAGTTAACATACACTCATGTGCATGCCCACACACATGCATACACACACACACACACACACACACACACACACACACACACACACACACACACACACACTTACCTGTCCTTGCTGCCCATTCTCCATAACGTTAATCCAAATGCCCGCGCAATAATCCACAGTCCCGCGAGAGTCCCACGAGATTCCCGCGATCCAAACCCTAATCCACAGTCCCGACGCTGACTGCTGCTGTTGCAGTCCGGCCCCGACGCGTTTTCCCAGCGAGTCTGTGCACTTTAAAAGTGCACAGACGTCTCCTATGTTTCCCTACCTGGACTGCCGGACTGCCTGGAGCATGCGCAGTAGACTTGCAGTAGTCTGGGCTACTGCGCATGTGCGAAATCCGCAAATTTTAAAAAATGTTTTTTTTCTTTTTTTTTTTTTGTTGAGGGGGCTGCAGTCCGGCAGTCCGATAGCACGGGCCGCCCCTGCTCTCTCTTTATATTGAGATGTTGTTGCCATGCTGCATGATAGTAGTGCAAGTCCTTATTTTGGTAATAGATCTGAAAATTCAGAATTAATGTCAGATACTTCTGAAATTTATATGTATTTAAGGTATGTGACAACCTATAATAGAACTACCCCACATATACAGAAAATAATCCATGATAATTGGCCCATCCTACAGGCTTTACCGGAACTAAGACAAATCATTGGTTCTGTTCCTAGATTTGCTTATAGGAACAGCATGAATCTTAAACAACAGTTGTACTTTAAAAATTTTAAACAACATTGTAACATGGTGAAAACAAGTGCATTTGGTACGTTTCCATGTCACAATTGCTGCTGCTGTCATTTTATTGATAAAGATATGAATTATTTCTGTACACAAACTGGAAGAAGGTATGACTTTAGATGTGTTGCAATATGTAATTCAACCAACATTCTCTATCTGGCAACATGTAAACAACGTACTAGTTTTTATGTGGGTAAGTCGACTAGAAGGCTAAAAGACAGAATAATTGAACATAATTTGGACATTAGGTGTAATGTATTAACACATGCCTTAGCGAAACACATAAATGAAACTAATTTGGCACACAGCTTTATGTTTAAAGTCATAGAAATTATCAATAAAAGTAATAGACAAGGTGACATTAATAAACTGGAACTAAGAGAATATAAATGGATTGTAATGTCTGTAGATCAAGTTCCTGGTTTCAAATAAATGTTATCATTAAAACATGTATTAAAATAGAGGCAGAATTGTTTGAAATGATTATATACACTATTAGAAAAGTGTATGTATATGTACGTATTTCTATATATTTTTTTTTACTTTTTTACATGTTTAAAATTAAAGGTTTTATCTCTTTAAGATAATTGGATGTTTTCTATCGGCTGTGATATTTTTGAAATTGTTTAAAGTAACTCTAGTAGGATATGATGTTAGCACTTATGAGGGGTTTTTGACCTGAAAGCTTTATTGTTTTATTAAAAATTTTACACTAGTCAGTTCTTTTGTTTTTGTCACATTGTCGTTTTGAGGTAGAGACATTAACCATTATGTCACCCCATCCCCAGAAGATGCATTTTCATTCTTGTGGACAGGAATGTTCCTTTACGCATTTCCACCCTTTGCACTGTTCAAATCACCTACAGCCATTTTTTACACCACTGATTGGCTAGCCTGAGATGGTGCACAGACATTGATCCATGTTTTCCTATCTAGGGGATACTGTGCAGCACAGCTGATGCCCAAAGCAGTTGGTCTATACAACTCTTCTCCCGATAGGCACCATCTAGTGTCTGTACTGCTGCCCACAACTCCATTGTTTGGAGAGTTTGAGGTGGAAACATCTAGCATGTTTTGGGAAGTTGGGAGGAATCCTACTGAGGAACAAAGAGAAGATGCAAATTCCACACAGACATTGTCCAGAGGTCTGGTTTGAAACTTGTACCTAAATATATATATATATATATGTGTATATATATATATATATATATATATATATATATATATATATATATATATATATCCATATAGATGTCTTCTATGTCTTTAGACCACTGAAGTACCACAATGGAAATTAATGCAAATTACCTTTCTCCTGACAGTTAAGTAGCTGCAACTTTTTATAATAAATAGGCACATGTTATGTATTCTAACATGACTACCCAGTTCAAATCTCGTGTGAAAACAACTTATTGAAATATTTTTTTTCCCCCCAACCACCAAAGGACACTGATTTGATGGATCTCCTTCCTGCACCCAAGTGGCTCATTGATATGTTCATATGTTTGTAGGTAAGTAACAGGCTAGTTGCCTTTGTGGGCCATTTTAAACCTAGAAAGTTTCCATTTTGGATAGATAATGGTTTTATTTTTCCTTCTACTCGGTGGCTTGTTAATTTGTGATAGTACTTGACTATGGAAGAGGCATGCATGTTCCCATGCATTTTGACCTCCCTCATATTAGCACTGTGTGGGAGTTGTTAGTAGCAAGAACTCACCTGACCTCTTCCAAAGGTGATCTTCTACCCTTTGAGAGGTGTCACCAATATGTTGGGCCAAGGTGCTCCCTCTCCTCCCAGGATAGGTGAACCAGCACTGGCCATTTAGGCTCAACCTTTTATTTTATTTTATTTATTTATTTTGACATTTGTTAACCAGGTGTGTTCAACTGAACATTTGCCCATTTTCAGGGTTCATATTACGTTGTCGAACTTTCAAAAGTCCAAATGCCATATGATCAAACTCATATTTTTGAACTTTCAAAAGTTTGAAAATGTCAAAACCCCCCCAGAAAAAAACCACCTGAAGGTTGTAATCAAGGGGCGAACCCCCCCCCTGCATCCCACCTGTGGGAAGCTGCACCCCCACACCCCCGCTCTTTAAATATACCAACTCCGAGATCACACTAAAATGCAGAAAAGGGAAATCTTCCCTTTCATAGGTTCATAGGTTGGTACTAGGCTATCGGCCCTAGGGCCTATACAAGCCTAGCCATAACAATTCCCTGGATATTTCTTCCCACAATATTTACTTCTCTGGACCCCTGTCTAACATGACCGCCGGGGTGAATTTCCTATCTCCCATCCAATCATCAAGGTTCCTTTTGAAGAGGGCCAATTAGGCGCTCTGCTTGACATGTATGGGCAATCTATTCCAGAGTAGGGGGAGTCTCTGGGTCAGAAACGTATCCCTCCAGCATGTTTTGTACATTGTGATGACAAGGTTTAGATCCCTGGAGAGTGTGGCTCTGAGGGATTGGGATTTCTTTAAGTGGAGCATGTCCAACAGCTCAGGGTTTGACATGGCCTTGTATGTTAAGCAGAGATTGCGTCTGAGTAGATGATGTGCCACAGAGTATAACTGGTGTTTTTTTAGATGGTCAGCATATGGCATCTGCTTTAGGCCTGTGATTCTTTTAGTGAGGTATTTCTGTGGCCTTTCCAGCTATTGCAGATGTCTTGTGAGGTACATACCAAATGGGGCATTATACTCTATAATGGGTCTAATGAGGGATGAGTACAGTGGGACAATGACTTCCTTTTTTCTGGATGAAAAACCCTTAGTGATGAGGTGTGCCACGTAGAAGGATTTCCTGACTGTTGTGGCAATGTGGTTATCGAAAGTGAGACCATTGTCCACCTGTGTTCCTAAGTCTCTCATCACACTTATGATGTTTAGTGTACTGCCACCTATGTGGTAATTCATGGGTACATGCTTTTTTCCAAAGGGGATAACTATACATTTCTTGGCATTAAGCTTGAGCCCATGGCTCTGGCATCAGGCATCTGTTTCTGTAAGGCCCTTTTGTAGAATATCCACATCATTTGGGGATTCAATAATGGCTCCCAGTTTGCAGTCATCTGCGAACTTTGTTAGCCAGAGTCCCTTAGTGTTGGCCTGTACCTCAGAGAAGTAGATGCCAAACAAGAGTGGTCCCAGGACTGAACCCTGAGGTACTCCACTTGTCACTTTCTACACTGAAAGGAAATCCCCATTGAATCATTCAAACTTTTCCAAGTTTGAACATATGGGTTCAACAGTACGGCGTTTGAACTTGTTACGGTTTAACAACGCAATATGTATCCCATTTTCTGTGGAGGCCTGGGGAGAAAAGTTACAACAAGATCAGTTTTAAAAACAGAAATAAACATAGAGTACAGATACTTTCAAATACATGATAGACATCAAGTACAAGAGTCACAGTATAAATACATTTCCTCAGGTGCCCATGCCTTTTATCAAATACAGGTCACCTGGGCCATATTCAGAGCTTCATCTCTCTATCTGTGTACATCAGTGGTCTAAGTTGAAACATTTTCTTCTTGTCCTACTTCCCCATCCTTACCATCTTCTAACATCTTCTAATTCTGTCTGATGTGTTTGCAGTTGTTGAACTGCTTCCACTATGTTTGTACCTCTGTTCTCTACTCATACACTCCTGACTCCTGCTGAGCCTTCTCTGCACTTGATTCACCCTGTACATCTCCATCGTTGTCTGCACTTTCATACATGCTCCAGAATCACACTCTCCGAATGGAGAGATAAGTCAGCAAGCAAGGGAGAGTAGTATTGCTGAAATTGAATTTATCCTCATGTCTTGGTAAGTACCTTCACGAGGTGGACTCTGTTTTTCAGAAAATCTCACCAAGACGACATTGATATATAGACTGTATTTATATAGCATATATCATGGACAGACGTAGGTTAAAAATGAAACAAGATAGCTGAGTGCACAATAGCCAGAATAAAAAGTGCCCAGTACTGGTAGGCACACTGGTGCCAAGACTGGAAAAGAGGACAGTATAGAATCCTCAAAATACGGAAACATTTCTACAGTGGGACTAGGCCAGGCCCAGGGGAAGGATGGCCCCCCTGTTGTAAAAGGAAGTAGTAGGCCACAAAAAACTGATAGGCCAAAGAAAGAGCCATAAAGACAATAAAGTGGACTATTGAGGATAAGAAAGAAATTATGCATTATTACTATTATGCAAAAAGCCCAGAATTTCCAGACACAAGATATACAAAATAATTAAGACAGAAATTAGAGGAAAGAAAAATACTTCCACTAAAAAAACTGTCAGAAGCTTCAGATAAAAAATTGTATTCATTAATACAACATATTTGTGAAAAACAGTATATAGATCAAGAAATAAAAAATTGTATTCATTAATACAATTGTGAAAAACAGTATAAAACTTTGATCTGTTTGGAAAAATAAGCATCTGAGGAAGTGCAAAAATATAAACAACAAAACCTAGAGATTTTTGAAAAGTATAAAAAAAAAGAAATATGGACATGGGAAAGAAAGAGAGATTTGATATGCTGCAACATTTATGCAAAGGAGAAAGCCACATTAATCAATATAAAGAAGCCAGCCTCAAAGATATTCAAAGAGAAATACAGGCAAAGGCATCCAGACATGGAAAATTTCACTATAAAAATAATATCACAAATAGGAAATGTAAAAAAGAAGATTAGTGAAGTAGAAGTTAAAAAAATTAGAAGTTGAAGTTATAGAGTGCCTGTGAAGTGAAGGATTTGGTGTAGAAGGCGTAACACAGCTTACATCACAGCATGATGGAACAAGTCCCCAAAGTAAGGAGAAGCAGGAAGATCAGGAAACATCTGAAGAAGAAATATGGACATAGGAAAGAAAAGAGATTCACTATGGTGTAATATCTTTGTAAAGGAGAAAGCAAAACTAACCAATACAAAAAAGCAGTACCTAAGAAATTTTAAGAGAAATACAGGCAAAGGAATCCAAACATGGAAAACTGTACAATTCAAAAAATAAGAAGACAAAGAGGAAAAGTAGATGATGAGATTAGTAATGGAGAAGTTAAAGAAATAGAAACTGAGGTTATGGAGTACCAGCAAAATTAAGGATTCAGTGTAGAAAATCTAATTCAGAAAGCACCACAACAGGATAGAGCAATGGATATCCAAATTAAGGGGAAACCAGTGGAACGGAAAGCAATTGGTCAGCTGCCATATGCAGATATTTTGGAGCCTTCCAAAGGAAACTAGTCTAAACATTCAGAGAAAATTCAAAGCGAACTGGACAACCAGGAAAAAGTAAAATATTATTTGAACGCTTTTGTCAATTTTTAACTGTGACTTCTTTAGAATAAAATCAAGTTACACTCAGAGTCTTATGTAACCAGTGCAATAAATCAATTTAAAAAAACACTTGTAGAATGTACATCCACTTTTTAAAGGTACAGGCTCCCGTAATGCATTTTACTAGCAAGTCATGTAAATTTTTACCATAGATGTTGTATCTCTTTATATATATTTTCAACACCAAGAACATATTAAACTTCACCCAGGTCACTATTTCAAGTTTATAGTTCTTGAACAGATCATCATAGACAAAAGGTGTGGCCCTATTGACCATATGCTGGAGTATAAAGAACTATTATGGCAATTGAGGATCAATGCCACCACTAGCCCAGGGCTTAATGATATGGTCTCACTTAGCAGTTTTTTAAATTAAAATCAGACTTTTGCATTTAAATATTTAATGTCTCTTACAACCATGACAAGAATGTTATTGGTTTTATTTATTCTTGGTTTTGAAAATATATATAAAGAGATACAACATCTATGGTAAAAATTTACATGACTTGCTAGTAAAATGCATTAAGGGAGCCTGTACCTTTAAAAAGTGGATGTAAATTCTAAAAGTGTTTTTTTTTTAATTGATTTATTGCACTGGTTACATAAGACTCTGAGTGTAACTTGATTTTATTCTGAAGAAGTCATAGTTAAAAATTGACAAACGCGCTGAAATAAAATTTTACTTTTTCCTGGTTGTCCAGTTCGCTTTGAATTTTCTCAGTTTTGCTTCTTTTTGGTTTACAATAGTATAAACTTTCATTTGAAGCTGGACAGTAAGAGAAGGAACAGGAAACTGGAAACTCTGACACAGTCAATGATGAGGAATGATAGGCCAGGGAGTTCCCATATGACAAAGCAATGGATGGCACAGGATGAAATTGAAAAGAATGTGCTACAGAAACATGATACAGAACTTTCTATAGAATGCCTGCAAGAAATGGAAAACAAAAAACGCACCCTTACTTTATAAGAAAATGAGCTAAAAGAAGAGTTGCTTTTTTTAATACAGATAGATAGATAGACATATTAAAATCAATGAAAGACATAAACTCCAGAAAGTCAATAAAACCCAAAAAGTCATAAGTTTGATGAAACAAATTAATACAGTAATTAGGACTGTTCATAGAGAGCCATTCGATATAAACAGAATATATTACTGTGCAGCTAAATTAATACCTGATAAAGTTCTACCACAAAAACACAGGGTAGTGACGCAAAGGAAGGGCAGAAATCGAATACCATCATGGAAGTATTGAATAGAGAAAACTATAAAGCAAGTAAGATAAGAAGTGCTGCTGTTAGAAGAATATAGAAGAGGGAACAGATCAACAAAAATACTAAGAAAGATAGATGTAATAAAAGCAATGCGCAGTATTAGAACAGACCAGGATCTATCATGCAATACTGTAAATAACAAACTAAACATCTCAGCACAGGTGGACAAACTTAGAAGATACACAGATAAATATAAAGGAAAAGTACAAAATAAGCAATTTATTGATGACCCAAAAAGTTTTATAGAGAACTGGGAAACAAGGTAAAAGGAATTGAAAGACCAACAAAAAAGAAGAAACAGATACATTTTGGAGATGTATCTATGAAGATCCTGTGGGACATAACAAAGATGCTAAATGGATAGAAGAAGTAAAAGAAAGAATAAAAATTTTAAAGGCCCATGATATGAAATGGAATGAAGTAACAGCCAGAAAGATTGAAACAAAGTTAAGAAAAGCCTCTAACTGGAAAACCCCAGGCCCAGATGCAATACCTAACTTCTGGTTAAAAGTATTACCTTCTGATGACATATAAACTATACAATGGAATTGATGCTGACAGAGTTTATAGTCATTTAGAAGAAAACTCAATTAAGGCAATGGAACAAAAGGGTAATAAAAGAAAGTCATGTGGAACAAAGGATCATTTGCTGTTAAATAAAGTCATAGTGGAGAACTATAAAATGGGGAAGCATTTAAGTATGGCATAGACTGATGACAAAAAAGCATTTGATAGTATCCCACATTCATGGATAAAAGAGTGTTGAAAAATGTATAAGATACACCCTACACTGATCGACTACATTACAGTGATCATGAAACAGTGGCAGACTACTTTGCAATTAAGCCATGATAAAGGACAAATTATTATTCCAGGGATAAATATTCAAAGGGGTATATTCCAGGGTGATTCTCTGTCATTGCTGCTATTTTGCCTTTCACTTAACCCATTATGCTGTCTACTTACAGTTTAGGCCATGGCTATAATTTGGATCCTAGAAAACAATAAAATGTAAAGACTTCTCATCTTCTTTTTGTCAATGATTTAAAACTGAGAAACTGAAAGCACAACTGCAAGTTGTTGAAACTTTTTCAGATGATATAAGAATGTCATTTGGTCTTGATAAATGTGCAAAAGCATCCTTTATAGCAGGAAAACTGAATCACCAAGAAAACATCAGTTTGGTACAAGAATGTGATATAAAAAAACTTGAGAAAGAGGGTGTATAAATATCTGGGAACTGATGAAGGATCAACAACATAACATGAGCAAATGTGAACAAAACTTAGTAAGGAATACTTTAGAGGACTTAAATTAATCCTGAAAACACTGCTTGACATCTAGGATCAAAGTCCAAGCTATAAACCAATTTGCTCTTCCTGTCCTAACTTACAGTTTTGGAGTGATTGACTGGCCCTAAAATGTGTTGGATAGATTAGACAGGAAAACAAGAAGGGTGCTTCATGCTCACCAAACGATTTATAAAAATCATTGCATACTAAGATTATATATTCCCCATTCCGAAGGAGGGATGGGCCTCCTTGAAATTGATTACATATACAGATCTGCTATAGTGGGACTGCACACTTATCTGCTGACCTCACAAGCGCAAATGTACCGAAAGTTTTGAAACATGAGGAAAATAAATCTAAGATGACTTAACTGCTTAATTTAGCAAAAGCATATCAGCATCAAGCAGGAATGGAAATCAAACCAGAAGTAGATAAAAATCAAGCGGCAACTGAATGGGCCAAAAAACAAAAGAAAGAATAAAAGGTAAAGGACCAGATGAGAAGGCAAGAAATGTGGAAAATACATAAATATAGCTGCAAGTATACAGTGGTGGCTGGTGACTTCAAATTAAAGGAGGGCTGCAGGAGACAGCTGAATGGGTGGGGCCAATGGAAGGGGTGTGGTCAACTAGAAAGGGGGTGGAGCTATGCTCAAAACCACAACAGGAACCTTAATTATATATGCTGCCCTGGGTGCCAAACAGTCATTATGAGAGACCAATCAAGACAAAATGAAGTGTAGAAGAAAAAAATATTTCAATGCATTGGCTACATGACAACTTACTTAATATCCAGATGGAAACAGGTTGTGAAGCATGAAAAAATAAATTACTTACTTTTTAAATACATTACTGGAATGCCAGTCAAAATCAAGTATAAAAAAACAAGCAGCACTCAACTCAAACCACTACTCATTGCACTACAGTTCTAATTATAATTTATATTCAGCTTTATAAAATTACCAATTAACGTGCTGAAAGTAGCAATCTCTGTGATACCCCCACTTGTAAAAATGTTTCTTATCCAAAAAAGACCTGCTGCCTGACACAACTATCTACTTGTTTCATGGGGAAGACATGATCAAAGTAAAAAATGAACAGCAAACATGAAACAAGCTCAAGATAAATTGCTTAAAGGATTCCTGCACAAGTTATGGACCACACATGATAGATAGGCATTCTGTTTAGTTTACGGGTAAGCCTGCAAAGATGACTACAAGTCTCCAACAAAAGATGACTACAAGTCTCCAACAAATGTAATGAGCTTCTGAAAATACTGTAATCCTGTCCTTTTATTACAAATATTGTCATATGCATTTCAATACCCAAGGCGTATACATTATCTAGTTATGTAAATATTCTTGGCATGGCAACAACAAAAAGGCTTTCAATGCTGGTAATTCTTTAACAGTATGCTTATTAAAGCTTACTTGCATCTTACAATATTTGACAAGCTTACCTGATGGTCATTAAATCATTGCTACTTGTCATTAAATCATTGCTACTTAAACAAAGCAACAGGGCACTGTGACAGCATGTATTTCCTGAATAATAAGAAGCATAAATCAACAGTATAAAAATATGACAGAAAACCAGAACATTCTGCAAAATCAAGGACAGATGAAAAGCCACAGTTGTAATTGTGGTCTACCTTTGATGGGGGAATACTCTGCACACTTACACTGCATAACTGCTCCTTGCCTTCATCGGACACATCCAGAGCCACTACAATGGGGAGTGGGGTGCAACAAGTATGTCACAATTTGAAATGTCTCTGGCTGACAGTGATGGCTCTGACAATCATACCTTTAAACTTCAGAGCAAGAAATCTGGACAAAGCCATACATAGAATTAGAAGTGAGACACAGGCCCAAAAATAAGGATAATTTTTAAATATTGCTCTTATTAACTTAGATAATAGAACAGTAGTAGGTTTTGCATTAGTACGAATTTTCTGAAGGGTATGACATCTGAAACTCAAATGTCTGTCATTATTTTCTAACTTCAGTCTTTAATGACTTGCCACTAATTTTCCAGAAAACCACAATTTTACAGACCAAAATGTGATGCAAAAATATAAAGTTGCCACACAATACAGCTGGGAACCTGTCAAAAAAGGGACACATTTTTAATATTAACACTGTTAACTTGAGCAGCTAGCAAAATAAGAGCATCTACATGCATTTCTGAAATAAAAGTAATCTATAACTCTGATCATTACAGTTATATATAATTGTAAACCCTTCATGTTTTCTTCCAAAATTGCCATTTTGAGGAGGGGTTATTAGGGGAGAGCAACATTTTGAGCCAAAATTGGGGACAATGAAGAGTTTTGGATATTCCTAATTCTACAATGCGATTTGCACATACCTCTCAACCTCTTAATGCAGGAAATCTGGACAAGGCCAAATATATTGGGGGAACATAAAACTAAAAATTGCTCTTGTATAAACTTAAGACAGTTGATAGAATAACAGGTCTTGCATTAGCATGCATTTTTCTGAAGGTTATGACATCTGAAACTCAATGTCTGTCGTTTAGTGACTTAATTCCTAAATAATTTGCTAGAAAACCACAAATTTTATGAGGAACAAACCAAAAATAAGAAGCAAATATCTATTAATTCTGCAAACATATGGACAACTGAGAGGTATAGTTCAACCGGGGCTGTCTGAGTTTGCTACTCCCCCCCTACAAAATCATGGTCGAATGGAGCCTCCCCCCTGCAGCCATTCCAATGTCCCATTCCTTGGTTATTTTACCCCATTTACCATAAACACTGTAATGTGCATACTGCTTTACTTCTGCGATTTAGATTTCATTTGAAAGTTTTATTTTGCATTTTACAGCAAAAACCCTAATAGATATCTGTGAAACAAAGCAATGCAGTCTCACAATGAAAATAGACTTAGCATTAAAACTTCTCTGCCCTTGAAACTCGCATGCATTGAAACAGCATTGAAACCCACATTCAAAGAAAATACATTTTGCCAGTGGCAGATAAAGATTAACTCTGGGCTGTTTTCAAAATCATAGGCCCCTGAACATGAAACATACACATGCTCTTTGATACACCTTCCTGACTGTATTACATTATATTCCTTGTACAATACAGTACAGTTGTTAGAAGGCATTTTAAATTTATTCTTTTGAACATTTTTCCAGTAAACAATGAAACAAAATGCATACACCAATGACAAAACTGCCCAATTCAGAACATTTCCATCATAAAACGTCTACTCAACCTTCTATAGTTCACCAGTATCAGTAAATATGCACAATCTCTGAAGTAGTAAAATCCACATTAAAGAAATCTGTAACTAATAAAGAGGTTGCTGCTAGCAAACAACTTTATATGTCATTGTTTCATCTACAAATAAAGTGCCTCTTGCCCTTGAAGAATAAATTGCCTATGTTGCATGCATTAAAAAATGATAAACTAGTAATACCACAATAGGGAATGGATAGCAAACTGATAGCAGGTTCATAGTTACTAGATATCTTTGCCAAAAAGACTGCAGCATCCACCCCCTTTACAACACAGTACAGTATCAGCAATGCATCTACCTACTGCTGGGAGTAAAACCCACAGCCTTCTGCATCAAAAGCAAGTACACTACCTGTTGTGCTATTAACAATGCAAGCAGACTTAGCATAAGCAGCACTAAACTTTTGTTCCCCTGCAGCTCTCAGCTCCTTGTAAAATCTACTTGACACTCAGCTGTATCTCTGAACTTTGCAGCACAAGAAATCTGGAAAAAGCCAAAATTTATTGGGGGGGGGGGGAACATAAGGTCAAAAACCAGGGACACATTTTAAACATTGCTTGTATAATGTTGGAAAGTTGCTAGAATAAAATGCTGTGTTACCACCATACATTTCACTGCCACGCCTTGATCCCAGGGACCCTGTACAAACAGTCAGAGCAACATACCACTATGCCAAATCAGCTGTTTTGTGAAAGAGGAAGACAGAAACTTAAATGGCTGCCATTTAGTGAATTCAGTTCTCACCATAGCACAGCTGTCAACCTCTTAGCACAAAACACCTGAGCAAAGCCAATAATGGGTGAATACAGCCCCCAAACATTCAGTGAATTCAGTTCTCACCATAGCTCTCAACCTATTAGCAAAAAACACCCGGACAAAGCCAGTAATGGGGGAATATAGCCCCCAAACATATTCAGTGAATTCAGTTCTTACCATAGCGCTCAACCTTAGCACAAAACCTGGATGAAGCCAATAATGGGGGAATACAGTCCCAAAAATAGGCACAAATTTCAAATATCCATCTTATACACTTAGAAAATTGCTAGAATAAAATCTTTTGTGTTACCATGCACTTTCTGAAGAATATGAAGTCTGATATTCAAATGTGTGTAATTTTTAACATTTGTTAACCATGAAAGTCTGACTTGGAACAAAAGCTAATTTTTAGCAGAGGCCCATGGAGAAACACTCCAGGCAGACACGTCTTTGTAAGATGGGAGAACACTAGAGGAAACAAAAACAGGGAGGGCATACAGATTCCACACAGAAGATAAGGCAACCCAGCCAAGAATCAAACCAGAGAACATGTAGCTGTCAGGCAACAATGCTACCACTGCACCAATGCACTACTGGCTTTGCAAGGACAATAAAATACAGGAACCACAGATTTTATGAGGAACAGTCAGAACAAGTATGAGGGGAAAATCTGCAACATTTTTACATATGGTGATGGGTAGGGAATTCAGGCTCTTCCCACCTGTGCCCAAGGTGCAGGGTTCAAGCCTTATTCTGTACCCACCACCATGTAGCATCTGGAGCATGACACACACACACACACACACACACACACACACACACACACACACACACACACACACACACACACACACACACACACACACACACACCCTACCTGGATAGATGTAGATTCCTTCATTGCAGCAGCATTAAATCCACAGCCGTTGGAGCACTACAAGCCTGCCCACGCACTACATCCTTCCCTACATCTGTTGGAGCATTAAATCCACCACAGCCCACGAGATGTTCTTCCCACGATGAGACTCCCAGCCTGCCGACGTTACAGTCCGAGCCCGATCCCTTTCCAACGACAGTCTATGCAGTTACAATGGTATAGACTTCTGGGATCTCTGCTCTTGAATGTTTCCTAATCCAGACTGCTGCTGAGACAGTCTGCGCATGCTCCAGATGGTCTCAGCAGCAGTCCGGATAGCAGAAATGCTGCTAGTGTGCATGCGCGGGTCTGCTATTTGCGATCGTTCTTTTCTTTTTTACAGCTGGGGGGGCTGCAGTCCGGCAGTCCAATAGCACGGGCCACCCCTGCAAGTATAGAAAACTTCTGGAAGAACCTCATGTTGATCAGGATCAAATGCAAGAATGGTTAAGGAGAGGCAAATTCAAATGAAGAGATGAAAGGTTAATATTGGCCGCTCAAGATAGTGGGCTACATACATGTTAGTTTGCAAAGTCCATTGAACATGTGGGAGAAACAGACAAATTTAGGTTTTGTAAAACAGAAATAGAAACAGTTGCACACCTTGCTGCTGATTGTGACAGACTAATGGCAGAAGGACTGTATACTGAAAGTATAATAATGTGGCGAGACTGTTGCACTGGGAATTGTGCAAACAGTATGGTATTGAAGTGGCTGAAAAACACTAGAAGCATGAGCCACAAAGCATTATAGAAAATGATGAAGTTTACATTACATGGGCTCACCTATTACTAACAGTTCAAATGATAGATGCTAGAAAACCAGATATAATAGCCCATGAAAAGAAGAAAAAAGTAGCATTGATCATTGAAATTGCCACACCCAGTGACTACAGTTGTTTTATGTACAGAGAGACACAAAGTCATAAAATATCAGGATTTGCAGGCAGAAATGATAGCAATATGGAAGAAAGATACCCAGACAGTTCCAATAATAGTTGGAGCAATAGATCTTATAAAAAAGACTCTACAATTATATTTAGATATGTTACCAATACATGTAACTCCATACAAATTGCAGAAGGAGTCATTACTGAGCACATTGTAGATGTTGCGAAGAGCACTTCTGGCTGACATAAAAGATTGAAACAATACTAATTTCCTGAACTTTAATCGGACTTTGACTTATGAATGGGGTCCATTCCTGTCATGGTATTAGAAACTCAAAATACTTGGAGAAATTAAAAAAAAATAAAAATCACATACTCACACCACTCCCTTTATTTGCCTTTCTGTCCTACTCTTTCCTCTGTCAGTTCTGTATTTGAGATCCTTATTCTTTGCTTTTCCCCAGTGAAACATAAATGTATGTCCACTGTCACCAATCATTGCAACTGTGACATTCCCAGGACCATGTACAAACTAAAAAAAACAATATTTTTTTCTTTTACAATGTATACTTTTACACGGGGAACTAGGAGCACCCAAACTTCATACTGCTACTGCTTCCATTAAACTATTTTAGCATATTTAACTCCCTGATTATGATACTATTCATAATTCTGGTCTGCACAAATAAATTACATTAATAAAATAAACATACTTAAAAAGCATAAGGTCTGTTGTCTTGAACCATACAAATAGAATTTCCTACTCTGTGAATGAATGAGAAAACATAATCATGTTTAAGATTTAAGAATTAAAAAAACAAGTCTGTGTAAGGCAACGCCTATAAGGTCTTGTGTGAAGGCCATCCATACCACTGAAGTATACACTACAGTCTACAGCAGCAGAGCCTTAGTTATCTTATAATGTACTAGCACAAGTCCATGATCTGTCTTTTACTTATATATTCATTCCACTCTCCTTTTCTCTGCTTTTCTTGGAAATTATCCCCTGCTGCTTCAACCACTCCTTGGCTGACAAGCACCATTTCTACCTGTATTGAAAAAAAATCAAGATTTGAGCCTGGAAAAAAAAACTTTGTGGATGTCCAGGTGTCTCTGTTTCCCTTTCAGATTACTACTGATATGTTCTGGTGGTCACAATCACTCAAATCTATTTCAGTTTCCCTCTCTTACTCACAACTATGTTCTTGTATATCATCTGGAAACCATTCTTAATTCCTTCAGACTCACTCTTGTCTATTTCACGTTTACCGTTAAAATGCTTCTTCATTCTCTAACAGCACAGCCATCTCACTTTTGCCCCTGAGAATGCAAGGACACCTCTACATTAGGCTGATAAACATTTGCAATATTCATTCTGGAATTTGTAATGATATTATCTCTAATCAGCAACTTGCTTCCATATTTTCTGTCATTATCTCCTCACAGCAGCTCAAGTATCCTTCTTGGCAGCATAAAACATTACTTGATCCATTACAATTTTATACTCTTTATAGAAGTGACAGATTTTCTTCTTTCTTTTTTTGTGGACTGTGCCACCTTCCCATAGTTGGGCTTTGTTTGATTTTTCTTGTTGTCCTGGCCTAACTTCCCCCAGTCAATATAAACCTTTTCACAAATCATCTGTGAAAATGGCAAACGGCCTCAGATTAAGCCGCAGACAACCAAATTATTTTTTTTAACATATCATACTGAAAATATGAAGAACAAAATGTTATTAGAGGTATCATTATTTAAATATTACAAAGGAATCAATAAATATGGACAATATATACTCAGAGACCACAATTAAAACAGTACCATAAGGAATAAGGAAGGGATATTAAATGCTGTATACAGATGCGCACAGCCATTCATAGGAAGATAACTATTTTCATAAAAATGGATAGATAAAACAAAGATTGCAGGTGGTTTGGAGATTCCATGGCAAACTGCAGAAATGGAAGCTTTCCATTCGCATAGACATATCAGCTGACAACTGTTTTTATATTGGTTCTAGCAGATTTTCTTCAAATTAAAATTTAACATATAAGTCACTTCTGTCGAGTAAACATATAATACAAAGCTGTCAGTAGTGGACATACATATAAGCTTCCATATGCTAGAAAAGTTTATAGAACCAGTATATTCTATTTCAATTCAGTATTGTTTGGGATAACATTTTAAAATACTGCAAACAGGAAAACAACAAATACTAACTGTGGCAACTTTTAAAAGCTACCTGTTCAATAGGTATCAGTCAGTAAAATAGCACCCCTTACCTCCCAGTCACCACCGGTGTACCACAAGGCTCTATCCTTGGTGCCCTTCTCTTTAACATTTTCTCCAGCACCCTCTATACTTCCACACAACAGGCTGCCCTAATACAATGAAGATGACTCCACTCTCGTTTGCACATCTGTCAACATGGCACACCTCCAAAAAATTACTCAAGAAGCTTTAACAGCCACTGAAATATAGCTTTGTAACTCACAACTCATGCTCAACTCAAAAAAAGATCAATCTACTCATCATCATGAAAAAAGTAAAAAGGGCAAACGTCCAGTCTGGTGGACCCCAGCCATTAATAAACTTTACAATAAGAGGAGAAAGCTATTACATGATAGAACAAAATCCATAAAAGGGAAGTCACCCCTGATCATTATTAGTAAAAAAATATCAGTAAAAAAATACGAGCACTCATAAAATCAACTAAGGCCAATTTTGAGAGAAAAATTGCCATGGATTCAAAGGACAATCATAAGGCCTTTTTCAGCTATGTTAGGAACCTGGGTGGAAACTCCCAGATATGCTCAGAATTAGTCCAAAATAATACAAAAATCACTGAACCCACAGACATTGCCAACATACTGGCAGACAGGTTCAGTGCAAACTTCATCCCCCTAAAGGAGAGATAACTATCCCAGTGGAGTGTAGCCTCCCAGACATCTCAAATGCGCAGGTGAAAGCTGCTCTCTCTAAAGCTAAAAACACAGCATCAATGGGACCGGATGGTGTCCCCGGCTGTGTGCTACACGAGCTAAATGAGGAATTAAACCCGCACATAAGGCAGCTGTTTAATCTCAGCCTTACCACAGGATACGTGCCCAAGGAGTGGCGTATGGCAACTGTGGCCCCACTCCACAAAGGCGGTGCCTCTACGGACCCTGGTAATTACCGCCCCATAAGCTTAACAAGTCTAGTCTGCAAAGCTATGGAGAGGATCATAATGGAGCTCATAAACAAAGATATAGGGGACTTGCAGACATTGGACCCGACCCAGTTTGGCTTTGTCAAGGGCAGATCATGCCTTTTGAACTTGGTCAACTTCTTCGAAACAGTCACCAAGGCCATTGATGAGTGAAAGGCAGTCCATACAGCCTACCTTGACCTTGCAAAGGCTTTCGACACAATACCCCACTCGGGTATTGTAGAAAAACATACCAGCTTAAATGTAAACCCATATGTCACAAGATGGGTTGCAAACTGGCTTAAGGACAGAATCCACAGGGTTAGAGTTGCTGGCGCTATGTCAGACTCCAAGCCAGTCACAAGTGGTGTCCCACAGGGCTCGGTCCTTGGCCCCCTATTGTTCGGCATCTACTTCTCAGAAGTACAGGCCAACATGGGAGGACTTTGGCTGACAAAGTTTGCAGTCGACTGCAAACTGGGCGCCATAGTGGAAAGTGCATCGGACATGGATATCCTTCAGAAGGGACTCACGGAAACAGATAGCTGGTGCCAGAGCCATGGCCTGAAGTTAAACGCCAAAAAAATGTATAGTCATACCCTTCGGAAAAAACAAGGTAACCCCAAGCTACCATATAGGTGGCAATCCACTAAGCACAGAAGAGGTTATCAGGGACCTGGGGACCCAGGTTGACAGTGGCCTTTCTTTTGACACTCACGTTGCTAAAGTGGTTAGAAAGACCTTCTATATTGCCCACCTGATCATGAAGGGATTCACATCCAGATCTAGTGAGGTCATTGTTCCCCTGTACTCTTCACTTATCAGACCAATGATTGAGTACAATGCCCCATTCGGGATGTATCTCACCCGACATCTGCAGCAATTGGAGACCCCAAAAGTTCCTCACCAAAAGGATAAAGGGACTCCAAAATCTGTCATATGCTGCCAGATTGAAGAAACTCCAGCTTTATTCAGTCGCATACCGTCTGCTCAGAGGTGACATGTGCCTGACATACAAGGCCATGTCCAACCCGGAATTAATGGACATGCTCCACCTCAAAAAATCCAAATCCATCAAAACCACTAGAGCAAGCGACTTAAACCTTAGCACGGACATAAATAGGATGTGCTGGAGGGATAGATTTATCACTCAGAGACTCCCTATGCTGTGGAATAAAATCCTGGTCCATGTGAGGCAGAGCACCTCGCTGGCTCTGTTCAAGAGAAATCTTGACCTGTGGATGGGAGATCGTAGGTTTACCCCGGGAATCATCTCTGTGTCACTGCTGGACAGAGGCACAACAAACTAATGGGCACAGTATTTTTTCATATAAGGGGTGGTGTAAGCCACAAAACTTTGGGCTAGGCTTATAAATGCCTTAGGGCAGATAGCCTAGTATAAACCTATGAACCTATGAACCTATGATGATCATCATCATCTTCTTTCGGTTGTTCCTGTTAGGGCTCACCACAGCGGATCACCTGTTTCCATTTCTTCCTGTCCTCTGCATCTTGCTCTGTCACACCAACCACCTGCATGTCCTCTCTCACCACTACTACTCCCACCAAATTCCTCTGTCATGAAAAGCAAAATTTAAATTCCTCTCTCTTGATAATACAATCAATGAAGTTACTTCTCATAGCAAACTATTAGGGATGATAGTGGATGATAATCTTACATTTAACCTGCATATATAAAATTACATAAGAAAAACTCATCAAAAACTAGGGTTGCTTTAGAGAGCCAAAAACTTTCTCACTGACAGAACTAAAACTACATTTGCCCCTACTTATCTCCTCCCCACTCTTCTTTATGATGCCCCCATCCTTATTAACCTTTAGGCATCACAAAAATTAAAACTTGAACAGTGCTATAATAATGTTGCTAAACTTGCAGCACATACCCCTTTCAGAACCCACCACTGTACAGCAATGAAAAGCCTAAATTGGTTAGAACCATACCTCCCAACTGTGCCAAATTACTCGTTTTTTACCGAGTTTTGGGGTTCAAATGAAGGGGTGCCACCCCTTCATTTCCGATTTTTTATTTTGTTTTTTTTAATTTCCGCACTATCAGAGCTGACGTCATCACATGCGTGATGACATCAGCTCCGTCAGGGCTACTAGCCTGTCGGAATTGAGCTCAATCAATTCCGGCTGGCTGGCTGCTCAAATGTGAGTGGGAAGCAACAAACGGTTGCTGTTATGGTGGATTTTAGTCTGCGAGTGAGCGGGAACGGCGCTGGTACTGCAGCGGAATGAAGACAGGAATGGCAGCAGCATGAAGTAAGGGTGTGTATATTCTTTATTTCACTACCTCTCACAGTTCTGCAGATAATGCAGTGAATGAAACAAATGTTTGAACATTACCAGCTTTTGGTGAATGCAGGAACAATGCTTTGATATCAGATCTGTTTCTCATGGAACATTAATTATTCTCATGCTTAGACCTAAACCTTTGTAGGAGAGTCAAGGGACTTCCTAGTTGTATAATTTTTCCTCTTGGCAGCCGGCAGGTGGATTTTAGGTGTGTATCTGTGCAATGTTCAGACTAATGTTTTCATGGTCAGTTTTAGTCCGTTATCGTCTGTGTCATTGGCAGCCTGTTACTAAATATTTATTTTACTGTTGATTTCTTGTCTTACTACTGGCCTAATCATCTTGCTGTTTAAGAGATTGGTAAGTTAAGAGCAAGGGCGCCCACAGGCAGGTGCAAGGGGGTGCACTTGCACCCCCCTGGAATCCGCTGAGTTAATCTTTTGATTTAAAAAAAAAAAGTTTTTTTTTTTAAGGCATTCTTCTTTAAGAAGCCCGGTCGCAGGCGTGCTGACATCATCGCGCAAAGTTTGCAAGCGGGAACTAAAATGAACAGTTGTGAGTCGTGACATCATCGCGCGGGAGCTGAAACGGACAGTTTTGGACCTTACTGAAGATGGAACTCTTGCAAGCGAGCAGGAACGGACGGAAGATGGGACCCTTGTGAGCGGGAACCGAAACGGCTTTAGTGGAGCTAAAACAGGCAGCTTTAGTAAGGTAGGTGTGTGTGTGTACGGAAGATGGGACGCTTTAGTGAGGTGTGTGTACGGAAGATGGGATGCTTTAGTGAGGTGTGTGTACGGAAGATGGGAAGCTTTAGTGAGGTAGGTGTGTGTGTGTGTGTGTGTGTGTGTGTGTGTGTGTGTGTGTGTATATATATATATATATATATATATATATATATATATATATATATATGTGTGTGTGTGTGGTGGGGATGGGGCAAATAGCATCCTTTCCAATATGGTTAGTTTGTCTTAAAATATCATTTATTCTCAAAGACGCACACATTTTGTGGGAATGGACACCGTTGTTTTAGAAGAAACTCTTTCTGGTATTCTACTTTGCATGCCTTTCCAACAGAAAACAAAGGCTTCTAGGTCAGTCTCATGTGGAATTTAGCAACTCCATATGAGGGATGATTATCAGTGATCTTGGCTCCATCTGACAGTCTCCCATTTATTAATTATGTGTTTGCCTCATAAATCACATTGAGCTAACTAGCAACCATTGAATGGCTGCAATTCTGACATGCTTATGTCATCATATAAATGTCGACAGTCTACTGCATGTCGAGGCTAATCCTCAAGGTATGCAACTAAAAACAATGGATTTGCATCCCCTGTATCCCCATGCCCCTGCTGCTTATTTATTTAAACATTAAGATCACACAGTCCCTGAGAAAAAGGCATATTCCCCAACCCTAAGGATTATCTGTTTTTGCACAACTGTCGACCATCTGTATAGTCGATCAAACTGTGTCAGTAATACAGAGGTCAGTTTTAGCTAAAATATATACAGGAGCGACTCAAGGAGTTATACTTCACAATATATAAATGTAAAATAGAGGACTGCTGATTAAAATTCTGTAAAATCTTACTCTTTCAAAAAGAATTCACCAAAGAAGTATATTGCCAAATCAGACCAAGTTACTCAAATGAGATGGAGAGAGAAAACTAAATGCTCCCATATCCCAGAGTTTATGTGACCATATAGTTGGAGTGAAACGAGTGTGGGGGACATACCTCTCAACTGTCCAGATTTTTGCAGAATGTCTAGATTTTTGCCTCATAATTTTGGTCTGTACCTCATAAAATCTCTGGTTTTCTGGAAAATCACTGAGGAATAAAGTCACTAAATAATGACCTAGATTTTAGTTTTGGACTTCATATCCTTCAGGAAACGCATGTTGATACAAATCCTGTTATTCTACTAACGTTCTAAGTTTTATAAGAGCAATATTTAAAATCTGTCTCTATTTTTGGGCCTTTGTCCCCAAATTACTTTAGGCTTTATCCAGATTTCTTGCACTAAGAGGTTGAGAGGTATGGTGGGGGAATTGCTGCATCTCTTTTCAGGGGCTCAGCTCACCTTCATCTATTTGTTGAGTTTTTGTGTCTGTTTTGGTAGGATAGGAGTCCCAGAAATTTTGCAAAAGGTTTTGAAGGAAAAATGTACCTTTTCATTTGTGGCATAAGCAAAGGAAAAAATGGGTTGATGCACAATGAGGTACAGAAATGATGAACATGGACAAGCCTGGAGAATGACTGGTTGTAAGAATTCACCACTTAAATGTAACAGAAAAAACATAATGCGTCTGTGAAACATTAACTTTAGTATATAGTATATTTAGTATATACTTACAGGGAAGCAGTAGCCACAGGTAAAATAGAAATGGAACTTGAGGTATTCCTAACTGATAATGCTGAAGTGATCGCCCTTTATTTACTGGGAAGGTTTGACTTGGGACAAGCCAATTTTTAGTGGACGCCCAGGAAGAAATGCTCCAGACACATGTTTTTGTAACATGGGAGAAAACCCACATGAACACAGGGAGGATATGCAGACTCTGCACAGAAGGCCCTCCAGACAAGAATTGAGACAGAGAACATATTGTCGCAAGGTGACAACACACACCACTGCACTGTCCTTACAAAGTCTGTAAATGTGATCCCCAGAACAGTGAGACTGAAACTGTTGGCAATGGGACATATAGAATAAGTCTGATATTGCAGTACCCTGGAGTATCCCCCCAATGAAGTATGGCAATCTTAGCATTAGTATCTATAAGTCCAAGTGTAGGCATATAGACCCCATTTGGGGGCTTTGAGAAGGGGACTGTTTTAATGAATCTACAGCCAGTTTTGAAATTATTCACTTTTTTCTTTTACAGTCATTCACTGTATTTCTATTATAATCCCATTCCTTTTTTTTTTCCTTTCGTAGTGCTTCACATATTTCTAACAGGAATCTGATGTTTATATTAAGCAAGCACTGTATCAAAGAAGCATGGTGGTCTGTGAGATGCTGGGATGCATATGAAGGTGTATCACCAGCAGAAAGCAAGAAGCTGTCAACTCTCTTTACAGACAGTTAATGACATGAACAGACCCTAGTGGGATGACAAGCCAAATATTCTCAAGTGCCTTTTTTTGGCACTGGTTCCAGGAGTTACCTATCCCTAGTCTAATTCCATTTTAAAATTGGAGAAATGACACTATTTTAAGGGGGGTGGGAGTTTGTTCTACAGATAAGGGAGGTGTTGGGTAATGAATCTGTAATGTTTGCTGCTGTTAACAGAAATTTTGAGGTTAATTGTATTTGCACTTGTTATCCCTCCCATCTCCTTTTTCAAGATAACAATTCAGGAGATGGTATGAGACTCTATGGGATGCTGGCATAATGGTTAAGATGCTCACCTTATACACCAAAGGTGCAGGGTTTGATTCTTGTATAGGGTAATTGGCTAGGCATAAAAACACAATTAGCCTAATATTTATCTATCTATAAGATCTGGGTGGTGTGGTGGGTTGCTGCAGGTGTGATGGACTTGGGTTTGAAACATGGCAGAGGTATTTATTTCAGAGCTGAGTGACCTAGTGGGCCAATGCACTATATTAAGAAAAAGCGAAATTATTTTAGTCTGAGTAGCTCAGATTTCCAAGTGTAGTAATCTTCTTAGAAATTAATCTCTGGATCCAGAAATTAATCTTTAGTTGAACACATATTTTGTCAGGGGCACACAGGCAGGGGAGTTGCACTCAGTTTTGTCTGAACCAGTGAAATGAAGAGGAGCACAGTGAGATCCTCTAGGATGACTTGAAACTCCTCTGAGTAACATTATGAGTCATACCAAGAGCCTCTTTTTTGCCCCCCTTACCATGCCTGCTGACTATCTGTCCAATTGCTGTGACTTATGTGTTCCCTACTTGATGAGAGTTGATTACATTGTATCTGGCATCCACCAGCCATCAGGGAATTTTATAATGGTCACCCTAATGCCGTCTACTTGCCCCTTAATCTGTTTAAAACTTTATTTAGTGGCTCACTGCTGTTTTTCTGCTGTGATAAATATTTCTGTAGTGTTTTCTGCCTAAAATAGTGTAGCCAGTAGCTGTAATGGTTTCCTACCCTCCCTCCATATTGCTGTGTTCTTATAATTGGTGGCTTTGCAGTTGCCCACTCCTACTGTAAATCTGATCTAGGACACTCCTCCTAGTCTAGTGTCATTAGCTCATTCTACCTAATACAGAGAGAATTTTATAATGGTTACCCTAATGCCCTCTTTGCATGCCCTTAAAGCAATCATGAGAAGGGCAAGCAATGAGTGCAGCTTGGAGTAAGCACCCACTCTTGGAGTTTGGCACAGTGGTCTAAGAGTATGACTGATATGCCTGCACTTTGCAGCCTTTGCTAGATAGTGTTTCATTACTGTAATTGCATTTTTACTGAATTACTTAACTGTAAACTGCTTTTTCATACTGAGAGTTGTATTTTCTGTTTGTGAGTGCTCTATCTGTTCATTTTTGTGAGGTTTCTGTGTTCTAGTCAGGTAGCACAGTCTGGATAGAGGCCTTGTGTTATCCAGGCCTGGTTGTTTTGTTTGTTGAGTTTCCTGTGTTTTCTGGCAGCTAGTTTCACTGTGTATAAGGTATTAACTGAAATATTTCTCCATTTGTTAAACATCTGTTTGTTTGTTCTGATTTACTGCCAAGGAGTGTATCATATAACTGATTTGTTTGCAGTTAAAAGCATTCTATAGAGTCTCCTTGCTCCTTAGTCTGTTTAAAACTTTATTTAGTGGCTCACTGCAGTTTTTCTGCTGTGATAAATATTTATGTAGTGTTTTCTGCCTAAAATAGTGTAGCTAGTAGCTGTAATGGTTTCCTACCCTCCCTCCGTATTGCTAGTCATGTTCTTATACTTGGTGGCTTTGCAGTTGCCCACTCCTACTGTAAATTTGATCTAGAACACTCCTCCTAGTCTAGTGTCATTAGCTCATTCTACCTAATACAGAGAGAACATTTGAGAAGGCCAACCCAATTAGGTTCTTAACCTTGAATTATCTTGTGTTCCTCCTTTCTCCCTTTCCACTTTACTAAAATAAAAACAACTTTACTAGAATCTCCTTGTGTTCTGACTGAATGTGCTTCTCAGCTGATAAATATATTTTTTGGCACTTTTAACTGTTCAGAGTTGAATAAAAACAATAATTGAATTCAGTTCAGAATACAGTTTGAATAAATTGCATTTATTTAAACTGCATCTGCTTTAATGTTGCTACACACTCAAGTGTGCTAGCTTGCACTGCACTTGAATTATTTTTAGTGCAGTTGTAGCTGCTTTTCAGTAACAAAATCTAAACTTGTTTCCTGTAACTAGTCTAGTCCAGATACAGATTTGCTGCATCCAGGACTGTGTGTAAGCTTCTGAGCCCCCAGTGAGGTGTGTGTACGGAAGATGGGACACTTTAGTGAGGTGTGTGTACGGAAGATGGGACGCTTTAGTGAGGTGTGTGTACGGAAGATGGGACGCTTTAGTGAGGTGTGTGTACGGAAGATGGGACGCTTTAGTTAGGTGTGTGTGTAAAATGCCCTAGGAGTTACATGGTGGTGGGTAGAGAATAAGGCTTGAACCCTGTAACTTGGGCCCAAGTGGCAAGAGCCTGAATTCCCTACCCACCACCATTTGTAAAAATGTTGCAGGCTTTTCCCTCATACTTTTTCTGTTCCTCATAAAATCTGTGGTTTCTGTATTTATGTTCTTGTTGCCTGACAGCTACATGTTCTCTCGTTTGATTCTTGGCTGTCTGGAGTATTTCTCCCTGGGCCTCTGCTAAAAATTAGCTTATTTTCCAAGTCAGACTTTCCTGGTTAACAAATGTTAAAAAAAATGGGCACTCATTTCAATATCAGACTTCATATTCTTCAGAAAGTGCATGGTAACAAAAGCTTTTATTCTAGCAATTTTTTAAGTGTATAAGATGGATATTTGAAATGTATCCCTGTCTTTGGGACTGTATTCCCCCATTATTGGCTTCATCCAGGTTTTGTGCTAAGGTTGAGAGCTATGGCAAGAACTGAATTCACTGAATATGTTTGGGGCCTGTATTCACCCAGTATTGGCTTTGTTCAGGTATTTATTGGCTTCATCCAAATTTTGTGCTAAGGTTGAGAGCTACGGTAAGAACTGAAGTCACTGAATATGTTTGGGGGCTATATTCCCCCATTACTGGCTTTGTCCGGGTGTTCTTTGCTAAGAGGTTGAGAGCTATGGTGAGAACTGAATTCACTGAATGTTTGGGGGCTGTATTCACCCATTATTGGCTTTGTTCAGGTATTTTGTGCTAAGAGGTTGACAGCTGGGCTATGGTGAGAACTGAATTCACTAAATGGTAGCCATTTAAGTTTCAGTCTTCCTCTTTCACAAAACAGCTGAGTTGGTGTAGTGGTATGTTGCTCTGACTGTTTTGCACAGGGTCCCCTGGGTTCAAGACGTGGAGGTGAAATGTATGGTGGTAACGCAGCATTTTATTCTAGCAACTTTCCAACATTATACAAGCAATGTTTAAAATGTGTCCCTGGTTTTTGGCCTTTTCTCCCCCCCCCCCCCCAATAAATTTTGGCTTTTTCCAGATTTCTTGTGCTGCAAAGTTCAGAGATACAGCTGAGTCTCGAGTAGATTTTACGAGCTGAGAGCTGCAGGGAAGCAAAAGTTTAGTGTTGCTTATGTTTAGTCTGCTTACATTGTTAATAGCACAACAGATAGTGTCCTTGCTTTTGATGCTGAAGGCTGTGGGTTCTACTCCCACAGTAGGTAGATGCATTGCTGATACTGTACTGTGTTGTAAAGGGGGTGGATGCTGCAGTCCTTTTGGTAAAGATACCTAGTAACTATGAACCTGTTATCAGTTTGCTATCCATTCCCTATTGCAGTATTACTAGCTTATCATTTTTTTATTGCATGCAACAAAGGCAATTTATTCTTCAAGGGTAACAGGCACTTTATTTGTAGATTAAATAATGACATATAAAGCAGCAACCTCTTTATTAGTTACAAATTTCTTTAATGTGGATTTTACTACTTCAGAGATTGTGCATATTTTTTACTGATACTGGTGGACTATAGAAGGTTAAGTAGACTTTTTATGATGGAAATGTTCTGAATTGGGCAGTTTTGTCAGTAGTGTATGCCTTTTGTTTCATTGTTTACTGGAAAAATGTTCAAAACAATAATTTTAAAATTCCCTCTAACAACTGTACTGTATTGTACAAGGAATATAATGTAATACAGTCAGGAAGGTGTATCAAAGAGCATGTGTATGTTATGTTCGAGGGGCCTATGATTTTGAAGACAGCCCAGAGTTAATATTTATCTGCCACTGGCAAAATGTATGTTCTTTGAATGTGGGTTTCAATGCATGTGAGTTTCAAGGGCAGAGAAGTTTTAATGTTAGTCTATTTTCATTGTAAGACTGCATTGCTTTGTTTAACAGATATGTATTAGGGTTTGTGCTGTAAAATGCAAAATAAAACTTTCAAATGAAATCCTAAATCATCAGAAGTAAAGCAGTATGCACATTACAGTGTTTATGGTAAATAGGGCAAAATAACCAAGGAATGGGACATTGGAATGGCTGCAGGGGGAGGCTCCATTCGACCATGATTTTGTGAGGGGGGGGTAGGGAACTCAGACAGCCCCGATTGAACTATACCTCTCAGTTGTCCATATCTTTGCAGAATGAATAGATATTTGCTTCTTATTTTTGGTTTGTTTCTCATAAAATTTGTGGTTTTCTAGCAAATCATTTAGGAATGAAGTCACTAAATGACACATAGTTTCAGACGTCATAACCTTCAGAAAAATGCATGCTAATGCAAGACTGTCTTAAGTTTATACAAGAGCAATTTTAGTAGTGTTTGTATGTTCCCCCAATATATTTGGCCTTGTCCAGATTTCCTGCATTAAGAGGTTGAGAGGTACGTGCAAATCACTGTAGATTAGGAATATCCAAACCTCTCAATTGTCCCCAATTTTGGCTCAAAATGATGCTCTCCCCTAATAACCCCTCCTCAAAAATGGCAATTTTGGAAGAAAATGTGGAGGGTTTATAATTGTATATAACTAATGATCAGAGTTATAGATTACTTTACTTTTATTTCAGAAATGCATGTAGATGCTCTTATTTTGTTAGCTGCTCAAGTTAACAATGTTACTACTAAAAAGGTGTCCCTTTTTGACAGGTATTTTTGCATCACATTTTGGTCCGTTTTTCATAAACTTGTGGTTTTCTGGCAAATTAGTGGCAAGTCATTAAAGCTTGAAGTTAGAAAATAATGGCAGACATTTACATTTGAGTTTCAGATTTTATACCCTTCAGAAAATTCGTACTAATGCAAGATCTACTACTGTTCTATTTAAGTTAATAAGAGCAATATTTAAAAATTGGCCTTATTTTTGGGCCTGTGTCCCACTTCTAGTTCTATGTATGGCTTTGTCCAGATTTCTTGCTCTGAAGTTGAGGGGTATGAGTGTTAGAGCCATAGGTTCATAGGTTTATACTAGGCTATCTGCCCTAAGGCATTTATAAGCCTAGCCCAGAGTTTTGTGGTTTACGCCACCCCTTATGTTAAAAAATACTGTGCCCATTAGTTTGTTGTGCCTCTGTCCAGCAGTGACACAGAGATGATTCCCGGGGTAAACCTACGATCTCCCATCCACCGGTCAAGATTTCTCTTGAACAGAGCCAGCGAGGTGCTCTGCCTCACATGGACCTGGATTTTATTCCACAACATAGGGAGTCTCTGGGTGACAAATCTATCCCTCCAGCATGTCCTATTTATATCCGTGCTAAGGTTTAAGTCGCTTGCTCTAGTGGATCTGGTAGATTTGGATTTTTGAGGTGGAGCATGTCCATTAATTCGGGTTGGACATGGCCTTGTATGTCAGGCACAGGTCACCACTGAGCAGACGGTATGCGACTGAATAGAGCTGGAGTTTCTTCAGTCTGGCAGCATATGACAGATTTTGGAGTCCCTTTATCCTTTTGGTGAGGAACTTTTGGGGTCTCTCCAATTGTTGCAGGTGTCGGGTGAGATACATCCCGAATGGGGCATTGTACTCTATCATTGGTCTGATAAGTGAAGAGTACAGGGGAACAATGACCTCACTTGATCTGGATGTGAATCCCTTCATGATCAGGTGGGCAATGTAGAAGGTTTTTCTAACCACTTTAGCAATGTGAGTGTCAAAAGAAAGGCCACTGTCAACCTGGGTCCCCAGGTCCCTGATAACCTCTTCTGTGCTTAGTGGATTGCCACCTATATGGTAGCTTGGGGTTACCTTGTTTTTCCCGAAGGGTATGACTATACATTTTTTGGCATTTAACTTCAGGCCATGGCTCTGGCACCAGCTATCAGTTTCCGTGAGACCCTCTGAAGGATATCTGTGTCCGATGTACTTCCCACTATGGCTCCCAGTTTGCAGTCATCTGCAAACTTTGTCAGCCATAGTCCTCCTATGTTTGCCTGTACTTCTGAGAAGTAGATGCCGAACAACAGGGGCCAAGGACTGAGCCCTGTGGGACACCACTTGTGACCGGCTTGGAGTCTGACATGGTGCCAGCTACTCTAACCCTGTGGGTTCTGTCCTTTAGCCAGTTTGCAACCCATCTTGTGACATATGGGTTTACATTTAAGCTGGTAAGTTTCTGTATAATACCCGAGTGGGGTATTGTGTCGAAAGCTTTTGCAAGGTCAAGGTAGGCTGTATGGACTGCCTTTCCCTCATCAATGGCCTTGATGACTGTTTCGAAGAAGTCGACCAAGTTCAAAAGGCATGATCTGCCCTTGACAAAGCCAAACTGGGTCGGGTCCAATGTCTGCAAGTCCCCTATGCCTTTGTTTATGAGTTCCATTATGATCCTCTCCATAGCTTTGCAGACCAGGCTTGTTAAGCTTATGGGGCGGTAATTACCAGGGTCCGTAGAGGCACCGCCTTTGTGGAGTGGGACCACAGTTGCCGTACACCACTCCTTGGGCACGTATCCTGTGGTAAGGCTAAGATTAAACAGCTGCCTTCTGTGCGGGTTTAGTTCCTCATTGAGTTCGTGTAGCGCACACAGCCGGGGACACCATCCGGTCCCGTTGTTGCTGTGTTTTTAGTTTTAGAGAGCAGCTTTCACCTGCGCATTGGAGATGTCTGGGAGGCTGCACTCCGCTGGGATAGTTATCTCTCCTTTTGGGGGGGAGAGGGGTGTGAAGTTTGCACTGAACCTGTCTGCCAGTATGTTGGCAATGTCTGTGGGTTCAGTGATTTTTGTATCATTTTGGACTAATTCTGTGCATATCTGGGAGTTTCCACCCAGGTTTCTAACATAGCTGAAGAAGGCCTTATGATTGTCTTTTGAATCTATGGCAATTTTTCTCTCAAAGATGGCCTTGGATGATTTTATGAGTGCTCGTATTATTTTACTAATAATGATCAAAGGTGTCTTCTCTTTTATGGATTTTGCTCTATCATGTAACAGCTTTCTCCTCTTATTGTAAAGTTTGTTTATGGCTGGGGTCCACCAGACTGGATGTTTGCCCTTGGTGGAAAGAGTCTTGGTTTTATTAGGGATTGCCTGATCCATGCAGTCCTGGAGGTGTTCGTAGAAGGCATTTGTAAGGGCTTCCGCAGCTTGGGTTGTGGTTTCCACTGGCTCGGGGGCCTTGAAGGATACCACACCAGTCTTGAGTAGTGTGAAGTTTGCTTTAGAGAAGTTCTTCACTGTGGTCTTTTTTTGTTTAGGGTGGGGGCGGGATGTGGATATCCAGTGAGATTAGTTTATGATCTGATCTCACCAATGAGGGATATACTTCCGGTGTGGAGCATTTTGTCCCCATGTTTGTGATGATGAGACTGTCAGCCAGAGACATTTCAAATTATGACATACTTATTGCACCCCACCCTCCATTGTAGTGGCTCTGGATGTGTCCAAGGAAGGCAAGGAGCAGTTATGCAGTGCAAGTGTGCAGAGCATTCCCCCATCCAAGGTACATCACAAATACGACCGTGGCTTTTTATCTGTCCTTGATTTTGCAGAATGTTCTGGAGCATTTTGTCCCCATGTTTGTGATGATGAGACTGTCAGCCAGAGACATTTCAAATTATGACATACTTATTGCACCCCACCCTCCATTGTAGTGGCTCTGGATGTGTCCAAGGAAGGCAAGGAGCAGTTATGCAGTGCAAGTGTGCAGAGCATTCCCCCATCCAAGGTACATCACAAATACGACCGTGGCTTTTTGTCTGTCCTTGATTTTGCAGAATGTTCTGGTTTTCTATCAGATTTTTATACTGTTGATTTATGCTTCTTATTATTGAGGAACTGCATGCTGTCCCAGTGCCCTGTTGCTCTGTTTAAGTAGCCATGGTTTAATGAACATCAGGTAAGCTTGTCGGAGATTGTAAGATGCAAGTAAGCTTTAGTAAGCATATTGTTAAAGAATTACCAGCATTGAAAGTCTTTTCATTGTTGCCATGCAGAGAATATTTACATAACTAGATAATGTATAAGCCTTGGGTATTGAAATGCATATGACAGTATTTGTAATAAAAGGACAGGATTACAGTATTTTCAGAAGCTCATTGCATTTTATTGGAGACCAGTGTCTTACAGCAGTGTCTGTGTGTTAGTACACTTAGTTGGGTGGCTTTAATGGTATATGGTAAATAAGCATTGCTACCTTACTTAAAAGCCAAGCCCTGCAACAACTAGGTAAGCTCCACACTGAAGTCAAAACACAATAGCTCTGGTGGGTAAATGTACTCTGTAGTAATCAAAAAAGGCAAATGTTTGAAATAACTACAACTTATGTGCAAACACAATAGGTAGTGATGAAACAATGCTCTGCTAAAAATGCTTTAATGCTCCACATTGCTGAGCTGCAGTTCAGTTATCACTGGCTACCAGGATTTCACCCACTTCAGATCAAGCACGGTGCCGTTCAGTGCAACCTTCCCAGAACTAATTCAAGTCTGACCAGAATTATTTTGTGTGTGTGTGTATGAGGGAGATAGCATACCCCTCAGCTGTCCAGGTTTTTGCAGAATGTCCAGATTTTTGCCCCATATTCCTCCTAAAAAGGATTGAAGTTGCTAAATAATGAGACATTTCAGTTTTAGATGTCATATCATTTAGAAAAATGCATACTAACACAAATCCTGTTACTCTTGCAATTTTCTAAGTTTATGAGAGCCATATTTATAATCTGTCCCTATTTATTTTAGGCTTTGTCCAGATTTATTGCACTAAGGTTGAGGCCTTGGGGGTATGGTATGTTTGTGAGGGATAGAGAAAGTGAAATGCCCAAGTTAGAGTTTGCAGGTGGAATTTATTTTCAAGTGCATTTTCAAGGAACTGTGAGTTTTAAGGAAGCTAAGTTCACTGCTGCTCATGCCAAGTCTATTTACAATGTGCAACTGTTTTGTTTAGCAAATAGTATCTCTATTGTGGTATAAAGTTTTAAAGCTATGTTAGTAGCACCACAAGTAGAATACTTGCATCTTAATGGAGAGGCTTGAGGTTCTATTCCTACAGCATGTACATCTGTATGCTGCAGTCCTGAGGATGTCCTCCTTTGGATGAGATGCCTAATAACTATGAACCTGTTTTTCAGCTTGCCATCCATTTTCTATTGCAATATACCAGCTTACCATTTTTAATTTAACATAGGCAATTTTATTCTTTGATGGCAGCAGGCACTGAATTTGTAGATGAAACACTGAAATATACAGTTGTTTTCTAGCAACAACATCTTCATTAGTTTCATATATCTTTAATGTGGAATTATTCAGATTACTTTTACTTAAGGGATATAATTCAATTATATATTATAATTAATACAATCAGGTAAATCAAAACTTTTGCATGGCCCTAACAGTGTGCAAGGAGCCTATTGCTTGAAAACAGTTCAAAGGTAAATAACCTGCCCTGGCCAGATGCATTTTCTTTGAATGTGGGTTTCAATGCTGTTTCATTGAATGTGAGTTTCAAAAATAGAGAACCTTTAATGCCAAGTCTGTTTTCATTGTAAGACTATTGCTTTGTTTAGGTTTAGTAAATGTCTCAGTGTTTGGGCTATAATGTTTGAAATAAAAGTTGTAAATTAAATCCAACTGCCTATAATCATTGTAGAACTAAAGCATAAAACAGTATGCACACAGATTTGAACAGTGTCTACGGCAAATGGGAAGAAATAGCCAAGTAATGGGACACTGGAATGGATGTGTGGGCGGGGCTTAGGGGTGGGTGGACTTGGGCGGGGCTGTGTTGGCAGGGGGTGGGGAGAGCTATGTGGGTGGGGCTCTGGGTTTGCACCCCCCCCCCGCAAAAAATCCTGCGGGCTCCCTTGCCTAAGAGTTAGGTGTACAGGCATACATGATTGTGCAGTATGTACATTACATTTTCAGTAGTCAGATTTAAAGTTTTTACAACATGATTCAGTGATAGCTTGTAACTACTGCTTTCTTTTCTCTGCTTTTCATCTAACCTGCTTTATATTTTTGCATCTCACAGACTCTTGAAAATATTAGGCATATCTTTCTATCAGTGTGACAAATGATTAAATGGCATGATAAGCAGGCCAAAGGGCTTACCATCTGCAGTACATATATTTAATACTATATTCTATGGAGGGACCTTCAGCTTCTAAATTTACATTATTTCATGAATGTATATTATTGGTTTTGTTTTGAAAATCAAGGTTTTACTTCTAGTGGTGAGCAGTACTTTTCTTAATATGTTTTTTTAACATGTCATTCTTCGGTCATTGTTGTATTCTACATTATTTCATACTAGTTTAACCTGCTCACATCATAGTAAGTTCCATGTATGTTCCCATTAGTATTTTTACTTTACTATTTGTGTTGTCATGTTTCTATTTCACAAGCTGCCATTTCATTTTGAAGTTACCCAGTGTTCTACTTCTTCTATTTCCACATTGAGTTACAGACAATCTACATAACTGTTAGGAACATCACGTTAAAGTGACTTACTTGTAGCAATGTAACATATGCCAGATGTACAATTTTAGAATGGAATTTAAAAGCCCAACCAGTATGCATGTTATGCAATTAAAACTTGAATTTAACCTGCTTTGAAAACTGACTGTTAACAATACGTAACCTATAATACTGTATTTTGAAAGCTAATCATACAAATACAATACCCCCCATTAGTTTTCTTAGATTTGCATTTGGTAAACTTCATTCTTCTTGAGCAACTGAACATCTGCTTAACAGAGAAACAATTTTGCCTGATATAACTCATGGGCCAAACCTAACTCCAACCATGAGGATAAAAATGTCATCATCCTTTAATCTGGGAATCCCCTCTTTGACTCTGCTGTAACAGCATATTTAATAACCCATCTAGCTTATTAATGGATTTCACAAATCCTCCCTGTAATTAACTTAAATAAACATGACTTAACAGACAGTTTATCTAGTTTCAATTTGTGTTCCTGTATGGGAAGAAAATGTGTTAAGGATGTTACTACTCTGGATAGCATGGTTACCAAAAGGAGAAGAACACTGAAGAAAAAGATATAATGCCCCCCACCCGAAAAAAAAAAACTTTAACAGGAGAACTAACACAGTCAGCAGCTCAACATCTATTGGTAAATATATTTTAGTCATTTGGAAACTGAAGTTGAAATCATTGTACCTGCTAGTAGTCAACATGTAGAGCAATTTGATAGTGATTACTTATTTGTCTGGTATAATTGTTAGTATTGTTTAACAAGTGTGTTGTATTATACAAGGAATATAATTTTAATAAAGTCAGGAAGGTGTATCAAAGAAAAGAACACATGTATGTTTCATGTTTTCTGTGCAAGGGGCCAATGACTTGAAAACAGCCCAAAGGTAATCTTTATCCACCACTTAACCAGATGCATTTTCTTTTGATGTGGTTTGGGTTTCAATGCTGTTTCAGTGAATGTGAGTTTCAAGGGCAGAGAAGTTTTAATGCTAAGCCTGTTTTCATTGTGAGACAGTATATACCTTTGTTTACCAGATGTCTATTAGTGTTTCTGCATTGTTGTGCTGTAAAATGTAAAAATAAAATTCAAATCATTGTAGAAGTAAAGCAGTATGCATACATTAGTGAAATAGCCAAGTAATGGGACATTGGAATGGCTGGAGGAGGACTCTGATGCTATATTTTGGTTGTCTGTTCTTCAGTTTGTGTTTGAAAGTTGATATCCCACAATTCCATTGGAGTGGGTGGGGTTGCATAATTATGTATGCAAATCAAATTTTAATTAGCGTACAGATTTGTACGTATTTTTTCATGGGCCTTGTCCAGATTTTTGATGTTTTTAGGTTGAGAGGTATGGTTAGAACTAACCCATCAACATATACACAGCTTCTTACCACCTACAAAATTATCCAGCATCCATCTACCTGTCTAGCACTAAAAACATTCTACACAACTATGCTCCCAGTTGGTCATTGTAATCCAGTGACCAAAAACTGTTATCTCTCTACAAACCAAGCAAATCTGCTGAGCATTGTCTGTACTCGTGCAAGGTTGCTAAGGCCTGGAACTCCTTTCCTGTATCTATCAGGTCGATACCCTCGCTCCCATCATTCAAAACCATTCTGAAAGACTTCCTAGCTAAAATCTGTCTGTGTTCTTGCTCAAAAGTAGGATAAACTATATCCGTAAATGTGAACAAGTACCTTTTAATTCCTTATACCTTCTTACTCTCCCTGCATCAATTACTTCCTTACTGCTATCTAATTCTTCTCCCTGACTTTCTCTCTAAATATACCATAAGCCTGTTTTTCCCTCACTTCAAATTGCAATTCCAGTTTGTATTGGACTAACTTAACTTTAATTTATCTGCAAACTGTCTAAAATTTCTCTAAATATTAAATGATTGACATATAACTTGTATAGATTCTTACCCAATGTTTTTATTATGTCTAATTTGTTACAATTATTTAAACTGCAGATGTTTTTGTTTTATTTCTGAAGATTGTAAAATTATTGTGTTTAAAATGTTTTGTAGTAATTTGAAGCTTTTCTCCCTGGGCCTCCTCTGAAAACGGGCATCTACTCAGTCAGACTTTCCTGGTAATCTATTAATCTGAGATATTTTCAGACAGATTCCTGCTTAAGGTAGAAAAGTTGTTTCAGTCAGTAAGACAGAAAGCACAGTTGTGTACCCAACATAAATGTAGATGTTCGAGTGTATTCACTGTTGCAGTCATTACACTTGGGTTATCCTGCTGGCAGGCTACCCACAGTCGGCCTGAATTCCAAAGTCTAGGTCCGGCATCGGTTGCTGTCGCCTCTAAGATGCAGCTGATGTCATTTTCTTCAGATTTTCTTGCCCCAGATGTCAGGTGCCCCCAAATTGGAAGGCTGAAAATTATGCCAATAAGTATGCATGCACAAAAATAACATTTCCTTCATCTACAAGCAAATACACCACATAGGTTGTATAGGATAGAGAAGTACAGATAAGTCCCAGCAAAGAAAAGGGGGATGGTGGTGGGTAACCTGGACTGCAACAGTGAATACACTCGAACATCTACATTTATGGTAGGTACACAACTGTACCATGTTCGTCGTGTTTCACTGTTGCAGTCATTACACTTGGGTAGAATCCCAAAGCTGAGGTTGGGTGGCTGGGTCTAAATAGGATTAGGAGAGGCTATAAGGCCCTGCAGAACTGCAGTGTCAAAACCTGCTCTGGGTTTAGAGTAGAGAGGTAAGTGGTAGTGTTTGGTAAAAGTGTGCACTGAACTCCAAGTTGCAGCCTCTAAAATGTCTTTGGTTGGTACTCCTCTGAGGAAGGCTGCTGAAGTGGCTGCTGCTCTGGTTGAATGTGGCCTAATGCCCTTGGGCACTGATTTGCCATGTTGTGAATAGCAGAAATGAATGCAGTGGCCTATCCATTTTGAAATAGTCTGCTTTGAGATAGCTTTTCCTTGTGATCCTGCAGCATATGCTACTAAGAGTTGCTCAGTCTTTCTGAAAGCCTTAGTTCTGTCCAAGTAGAAGCGTAGCTGTCTGTGTATGTCCAAGGAATGCAGGAGTGTCTCACCCTTATTCTGTGGGTTTGGATAAAAAGTAGGCAAATGAATGGTTTGGTTAAGGGCCACACTGGACATTACCTTAGGCATAAATGTCGGGTTCGTCCTCAGAGAAACCCTGTGTGGATGGAAAATGATAAAAGGTTCCACAGCCATGAGTGCCTGTAACTCTGAGACTCATCTTGCAGAGGTTATTGCTAGGAGCAGAGCTGTTTTCCAAGATAAGAACTTTATTTCAGCTGTATTGGCTGGCTGAAAAGGCGGCAGTGTGCATTTTCCAAGACATAATTGAGGTCCCATGCAGGTATTGATGCTCTCCTTGGAGGTCTTATGTTTTTGGCCCCTCTGAGGTACTGTCTTAGCAACGGATGTGAAAAAATTGGTGGTTCCGTATTGTAATGAGCTGAAATGGCAGAGGCATGGATTTTAATTGATGAAAAGGATAGGCCTTTGTCCAGCATCTCAGTTGGGTATTGTAAAATCTGAGGAATATTTGGTACAAATGTGTCAATTCCTTGTGCCTGGTTCAAAGCACAGAATCTTTTCCATTTTTCTGCATAAGATTTTCTGGTACTGGGCCTCCTGACCTCCAAAATAACATCCATCACTGCTTTAGAGAGATGTGTGTTCTGAATGGCTACATTATCTGCCATGCTGCAAGATTTAGGGTTCTGAGTTGGCTGTGCAGGATCTGATTGTTTTGTTGGGTCAGTAAATGAGGAATTAGAGGCAATGTCCAGGCTGGGCCTTGAGACAAGCTCTTTAGGATTGGGTACCAGTGCTGGCGGGGCCAGTCTGGAGCAATCAGAATCATTTTTGGCTTCTCTTGTCTGACCTTTAATAGTACCTTGGGGAGGAGAGGCAGAGGAGGAAAGGCATATACTGATAGAGTTTTCCAGCTGAATGATAGAGCATCCACTTTCCATGCTTGCTTGTGATAAGTCCTTGTGCAGAATCTCTGTAGTTGACAGTTGTGAGGGGAGGCAAATAGATCTATGTCTGGGCATCCCCATTTCTTTATTATCATCCTGAAGACTTGTGGATCCAGTTTCCACTCATGGGGATTCGTGAGGTTTCTGCTTAGTTCATCTGCCAGCGTATTTTTCTTTCCTGGCAGGAATTGTGCTTGCAGGTGTACTTGATAAGTCAATGCTGTGTCCCACAAAGTCATGGCTTGCCTGCAGAGGGGGTAGGAATGAGTGCCTCCCTGTTTGTTTATGTACCACATGACTGTAGTATTGTCCGTCCTTATCAGTAGTTTTCCTGGATGGAGGAGATCCTTGAAAGCTGTCAGGACATTCTGAACAGCTAGCATCTCTTTTTGATTGATATGAAGATGCCTTTGGCTTGTGGGCTATGGGCCCTGAATACATTTTCCTGCCATGTTGCCCCCCCAGGCATAATCTGATGCATCTGTTGTTACTGACTGCCTGGCTGTGGGTAGGGTGAATGGCTGTCCCTTGTTGTGGTGACAGGCCTGTGCCCACCATCGAAACTCTTGTTGCAGGCAAGGAATGAGGGTAATTAATGTTTCCAGGCCGTGACAATGTTGAGTCCAAACACTTTTTAGATGCCACTGTAGTTTCCTCATATGCAGTCTGGCATATGGAATTAGCAGAATGCAGGAAGCCATGACGCCCAAAGCCTGCAGAATTTTTCTTGCAGATAACTGGGAATTTGTTGCCAACATTTTGAAGTAAGAAGTCAGTTGCCTTTGTTTGTCTGGCGTGAGATAAGCCATCTGGGTAGTTGTATTTAAGTTTGCACCCAGGAATATTATCTCTTGAGAAGGTACTAGTTTTGATTTCTTTTCGTTTATTGTGTACCCTAGGCAAATTAGTAATCATTTTGCAAACGCCAGATGCTTTAGTAGAATGTCCTTGTTCTCTGCTTGAATAAGGCAATCATCCAAGTAAGGATATATTTGAATTCCTCTTTGTCTGCAAAATGCAATTACTGGTGCCAGGCATTTTGTGAAGACCCTGGGCGCAGTAGATAAGCCAAAGGGCAGTGCAGAGAATTGGTAGTGCATTGAGCCAGCTATGAATCTGGGGTATCTCCTGCAAGATTGTCTGATTGGAATATGCAGGTATGCCTCTTTTAGGTCCAAAGTTACCAGCCGAGCCTTCTTGCCCAGCATGGGCAGGAGCTGCTTCAGAGTCAAAATGTTGAATTTTGGAACATCCAGAAATGTATTTAGAATAGACAGGTCCAGTATTGGTCTCCAGGCTTTGTCTTTTCTGGGTACCAAGAAAAGTCTTGAGTAAAATCCTTGTCCCTGCTCTTGCTGTGGTACTTGCTGAATGGCCCTCATGTCCATGAGGGATGAAACTTGTTTTTGTGCCTCTGTCCATTGATTGTGTGGCAGGTCTGGCATACTTTTTGCCCTTGGCAGGGTGTGAAAGTGGAACCTGTAGCCCTGGGACACTATATTCAGGGCCACTTTGTCCTGGGTGATCATGTGCCAATTTTGAGAAAAAAGTGCTAGTTTTCCCCCTAAGGGGGCTGCCAAAAGATAAGTGCTTGGTGCTGGCAGAGGAAAGTCATTGGGACTGTTTCCTGTATGGCTGTGTGATTTGCCTTCTCCGCTTTTGGAGGTAGAAGCGCCCCACTGTTTAGGCCTGTATGAGCCCTGGGGCTGGGATCTGCCTTTGGGGCGACTGTATCTGCCTCTTTGTGGCCTGTCTGACACTGGAAAGGACCAATTCTTTGTAGGCCAGTTCCTGCTAAATATGGGTGGCTGTACCTGTAAGAAATCCTTTACTGTTTGCATAGATTTCGGTTTGACCTCCTCTGCTTTAACACTAAATAAGGTATCATGCTGTAATGGAGCATCTAATAATTTTGCTTTAACATGCTCAGGCAGATTCTGTTCCTTTAACAAAGCATGCCTCCTAATGACAGAACCCATAACTGCAGCCCTGCAAGAGGCCTCCAGAGAATCAAAACCACATTGAATGTATGCTTTCCCACTTGTTCAGCTGCATGCAATAAATCCCGCATTTCCTTATTTTCTGCACAATCAGAATTTGACAACATTTTCTGTTTTAGCAGTGACATTAAGTATTGCTGATATTTAAGCATACGAAATTGACAATTTAAAGCCCTCACAGCCAAAGTAACAGAAGTGTAAACCTTTTTTCCCCATCTGTCTAGTGCCCTTGAATCTATTAGAGGGGATAGGGTTTTTTGCAGTAGAAGTCTTGACCCCTTTGGGACCCTGAGAAATAGTTTCTGGGTCAGCAGCTGGGTTTTTATAAAGAAATTTATGTGACTCTGGAACCCTGTAGTATCTGTCTGGTTTAACAGGGGCAGGAGGTAAAGAGTCAGGAGAAAGTCAGGACTCTGAAAATACATCATCTATAATGTCTAACACAGGAGGAATAGCGAGAGGCCTGTGCTGAGGTAGTAAAAGAAAATCTCTAAGCCTTTTCTTATATTATGAGTAGTCTTGGCTCTCCCAGTGGAAGTGCTCCCTCATGGTATGCAGGGTTTCCCCAAAAGAATAATCCTCAGGCAATGAGGCTGACGGGATAGATTCTTCAGCATCAGAATCCTCGTAAGGAGGAAGATAGTATTCCTGTTCAGAGGAAGAGTCAGAGGAAATGGAAACCTGATCTGAAGATTCATATTTTGTCTCTTGCCTAGGCCTCTTGTCAGGAGGGGGATGGGAACCCCTGATCAAGTTAATTAGGTCTTCAGCCATTTTGAGCATCTGTTTTTTAGGCATGGAAGTCTGTCCAGGAGAATGCTGTACTTGTTTCTTTGTCTTTAGAACTGCTTTAGTCTTTGCTTTGGAAGCTGAAGTAGGCTTTACATATAACTGTGTAGGTCTGAAAACACCCTCAGAAGCCGATGCCTGCTCAGGGGCTCCGGACCCATCTGAGAGAATAGTTTCCGAGTGGCCAATACCTTGAGTATCCAGAGGCCTAGCTGGCTCAACTTGGGAGTCGTCAGCGGCCTGTGGCTCTGAGGTAGCGGGCGTCAGGGGCTGCGAAAGAGCTAACTCTAACCAGCGACTGGCTTAGCGGAAGCCTCTCATCATCGGTTGGACCCTCAGATGCTCCTCCTTTTTCCTTTGTGCTTTTTTTATCTCCGGTCGTCGGCGACTGTTCCGATTATATAATTGAATCTTTTACAAAAAGTAAAATAATGAAAAAAAATAGACGAGGCTCTAACTAACTCTAGCACAAAACCGACAGCTAGCAACATTGTAATCAGGGCCTAGACAAGGAATACAGTAAGAATGAAAATACTTATGAGGTATTTGCTTCCCACAAGAAATACAATTGTTAACTTTTTCTGACATCAGACTGGAGCAAGAAAAAAAGTTTCCCCAATGGGGTACTTAGCTTTAATGAAGACTTCGGATCTGAAATTTGTATTTGAAAATCTCAGGAGTCGGCCGACTGGCACTTGCGAACTGCTTTTGCTTCGGGCACCGCACGGCAAGAAAGACTGAATAAAATGGTGTCAGCTGCATCTTTTATACCCCTGGCACACTGACGTCAGGGAAGAGGCGACAGCAACCGACGCCGCGCTTAGACTTTGGAATTCAGGCCGACTGCGGGTAGCCTGCCAGCAGGATAACCCAAGTGTAATGACTGCAACAGTGAAACACGATGAACATCTGCCTGATATAGCAAAGCAAATGCTCATGATTTACAGTGAAATAGATAGAGTAGTCCTTTAATAAAATTACACAGCACTGCAAGCCAGAAGCTGAGGCAACATCAGTAGATGTTGTAGATAACAAGGCAGGGAGGCAAGGATCTTGGCACAAAAGCTTAAGCTACATCACCTGTTATGAATAGGAAAAATAATAAAGAAGAGAAAGTAAATTCAGAAAGGACATAATGAAATATTGCAAAATATCTATGTACCTATATCTAATGTATCTATGTATCTGTCTATCCACAGATAGATGTATATATATGCACACACACACACACACACACACACACACACACATATATATATATATATATATATATATATATATATATATATATATAGATGTACTGGGAAATATCTCAACAACAAAAAGTATGTAATGCTGATGCAAAATAATAATAGACATTGACAATAAACAGTACATGCTCTGAGATATAATCTCAGGGCAAACAACTACTAAATAATGTTGTTATGGGGGGGCTGCAGCCCCTCACATCCTCTACTACTTAAATATTCCATCTCCAAGTTCATACAACAGAAAGGCAATATTCCCCAGCACTGGTATTATTATGACTTCACACAACTTTCAATCTTCTGCTTTGTTAACCAGATTGTGGAGACATAACAGCTGTTGACTATATCAACAGTTCACTTAAGTGACACCATATTTTATATATACATATATATATATATATATATATATATATATATATATATATATTGGGCCGGATTCACAAAGGCTTGCATGGAGTCTAAGAGTAGAGTAAGACTCCATGCAGCCAACATGTATGCCGAGCGATCCAGGAACAGCCGGTAGGGGCATGCAACAGAGCTCCTAAAATGACTCTTACACGGACAGGGCTAGGATATGCAAATTACCTCAATTGCAGGTGAAAGCTATGCAAATGAGGTAAATTTGCAATCCAGGAAACCCGAACCTGTCCGAGTAAGAGTAGTGTTATTTGCAGAAATGTAATCCGTTGACAACTGAGTACGGTTCTGCAAATAGCAAAACGGAGCCGTGACAGCTTCAAAAAAAGGATGCATCCAGTTGAGGAAGCATGCCAATGACCAGAAATATGGCCATTGGCAATGTTCACCGATGCAAAATAAAAATAAAATAATTTTTTTTTATCCCGATCACTGATGTTTAAGCATAGTGCAGAGCCGCGCAAATGCGCTGCACTCTAAAAACCAGAAAACCAATAATTAAAATCCACAAATGTGGATTTTATTGTAATTCTTAATTTACAATGCAAGGGAATGGCAGGCCAAAGACAACATGGCTACCGAGTAGAGGTTGCTAAGGGGGGAAGCTCAGTCTAAGAGATATAACCAAGCATTAGTAGGCAATCCTATGCAAATGAGGGTAAGGATAGTGAATCCCAAGTTTACATAGCAAATGAGCACAGTCAGTGGAGTGTAGGAGTAGGATAAGGGGAGTATCAGAGTAGAAGATAGGTGATATCACGCAGGGGGTATGTATGAAAGAAGTGAAGCTCATTGGAGCTGAGTGGCATGCGTTTGCTGTCAGTTACTCATCACTGGAAGAGGTGTGTCAACAGGTAACCTAGCTAAAGGCAAGAAATTGAAGGTGTATGCCATGGATAACACTAAAGTTTCTTGTAGAAGTGCTTGCGACGTGTTTGCGCGTGTGTGCGCGCCCGTACATCCGAGTAAGACTGTGTGCGCGTGTGTGCGCCTGTGTGCGTGTGTTTAAGCTGGAGTAAGCATGTCTAAGGTTGTTTAAAGTTGTGTAAGTGCGTTTGCACCGGTGTGCACGCGTTTTAGCAAGAATAAGCAAGTTTTAGTCTGTGTAAGCATGTGTGCGTGCGTGTGAGCTGGTGTGCGCATGTTTGCACTTGTGTGCACGGTGCTGCCCCCCTGAGAAAACAGAAAGGGAAAAGGAAGCACAACAAATAGTAGGAAGTTAACCAGGGAGTACTAGCAGAGCTAGCAGGTGAAAACAATCAGAATCAGGCAATTACACAGGCAGTACACCAGCCCAGCCCAGCCCTTAAAACTCTGCAAACAACATTCCACTATGTTTCTCTCAGAGACACTGCAACACTGCAGTAAGCTAATAGAAGTGAAAACTGAAAAAGCTTTACTGAGGCAAAGAAATGTTAGGGACTGCCATTGCTGTTATAAGGCGACATATGCAACATGCTGAGGGTGGTGACAATGTGAATGCTGCTGGACAACCCACAGTGAGGAGACGGAGAAGAGTGTATAGGCCCAGGGTAACCTATTAGGGGCTACATGAGCTGGAGATAGTGGAGTGCTATAGAGTGGACAGAGACCTCATGCAGCAAATTGTTGAGCTGTGCAGGCCACGCCTCACACACAGACCCAACATAGGGGAACCCATCCCAGTGGAAACCAAGGTATGTGTTGGCCTAAGAATATTAGCAACAGGTACCTTCCAGAGACCAACTGGTGATATGATGGGGATATCACAGGCATCAGCATCTGGGGTACTGCACCAGTTCCTGGATGCCATGTCAGCACATGTCAGTGATCATGTATATTTCCCCAGTTCCCATGAGGTATTGGCCAACAATATGCATCTCTTCCAGCAAATAGTGGAATACCCTGAGGTAGTGGGTGCAATAGACTGCACGTACATATGCATCAAAGCACCAGCTGGTGAGCAGGGTAGGGTCTACTTTAACCACAAGGGTTTCCCCTCCATCAACTGCCAGGTTGTGTGTGATGCCCAGGGCATAATACTGAATGTGTGTGCTGGCTACCTTGGAAGCTACCATGATTCTCATATCTGGCATCTGACACAGCTGTACCAGACATTTGCCAATGGGGACATCCCTTATGGTCACCTAGTGGGGGATGCTGGCTATGCACTGGAGCCGTGGCTGATGACACCCATCAGAAACGCACACACACCTGAACAGGAACACCATAATGAGGCACACGCACAAACACAAAATGTAATCGAGCATGTGTTTGGGGTGCTCAAGTCACGGTTCCGGTGCCTGGACACATCTGGTGGAGCCTTGCAGTACTCACCAATTACATGTACCCAAATTGTCATGGTATGTGCTATGCTACATAATATGATCCTGCGAAAACAGCTGCAGCAGGAGGAGCATAGGTCCGGGCCAAACAGCCCCCCACCATTGCCAAGGCCATCACAGGCAGAGTGTGACTCGGAGGAGGAACAACCTGAGCCTGCCCCAGTAGGCAGAAGGAGGCGTGCCCAGTATGCTTTGGCCTTGGCAAAGAGGCAATGCATAGCACATACACTGGCTCAGTAGGAACCCTGGAAATTATACCTCTCTCTGACATGCACATATAGTAAAAGGGATGTCTAACTTGACACTACCTGTTTTCAAACATAAATAGGGAGTGTATTATGTGCATCCAACATTGGCAGCCCTGCAGCACCACCTGAGGCATGATTGTCATGTGTTAAGCAATATAAAGCAGTGCTAAACAGCTTTTACCACCATTCAGTTTATGTAAACAAAATTGCACACACTAACTAGCACAACTGTGGTCAATGTTGAGCAATATTGGGCAACGTTCAGCAATGTTGGTTAACATTGAACAACGTTGGACAAGCTTGGTCTAAGTTGGGCATAGCTGAACAAAAGCCAACATGCTCACATTTGCTCTACTGGCCCTTACGCAGTCTGGTCTGCTCAGTATGAAAATATAAAGCAGTGACAGGCTTCTAACCCAGGATACTGTGCACTATAGTCATAGTACTGAACCACTAAACCATGACAGTATTTCAGTGGTCAGTCTGTATGAAGAAATGTTGATAAGTCTATGCAAAGTATCTCATGGAAACCCTGCAGGCACAGCATAATCCCTGTCAAGTTATGACACAAAGGTGAGCCCTGCAGTAAGAATAGAACCTGATTTTCAACACACATATAGTACAAATGTTAATATTGGTCATGTTCACACACATCAACAAATGTAGTGGACCTCAGACAGCAACATACTGAAAGGTCACACTGGGCATGCTCACACACTTGAATAAATGAGACAAATGTCAGGCAACAAAACACTGAAAGGCCAAACTGGGCATGCTTACACACTTAGGCCATGTCTGAGTACAGCAGTGGGCCATTCATATCCGGCAGTTGCATGTCTTAACCCAGGAACCTCTCACTGTTCATCAATCCACCTTATGCACACAGTTATATGACAACAGACACATATATAATATAGTGGAACCCTGTCATAATCAAATATACTCTGCAGATACTTAGGTTGTTCATAGAAAGTGGGAAAGCAAAGAAAATAAAAAACCTGCAATCAGTATCATCAATAAATAATCTGCATCCTGAACATTATCATAGGTTCATAGGTTGATACTAGGCTATCTGCCCTAGGGCATGTATAAGCCTAGCCAGAGTGTGTTTGGCTTTCGCAACCCTGTTAGATCAGTAGAATGTGCCTGTGAATAGTAGGTCACACAAGATAGCCCATTTATGTTTAGTTTATTGTGCCTCTGTCTAGCAGGGACCCAGAAGATATCCCAGGGGTAAACATATGATCACCCATCCACTTGTCAAGATGTCTCCTGTAGGTGGTCAGTGGGGGGTTCTGGCTATGCGGGACTGGGATCTCATTCCAGAGTGAGTGGAGCCTCTGGGATAAGAATCTGTCCCTCCAGCATGTCCTATTAATATCTGTGCTGAGGTTTATGTCCCTGGAGCGTGTAGCTCTAAGGGATTTGGATATCCTGAGGTGGAGCATGCCCATTAATTCTGGGTCGGACATGGCTTTAAACAACAGGCACAGATCGCATCCGAGTAGGCGGTAAGTGACTGAGTAGAGCTGGAGTTACTTTAGCCGAACTGCGCAGGGCATCTGTGTGAGTCCCTAGATCTACTTGGTGAGGTACTTTTGTGGCCATTACAGTTGCTGCAGGTGTTGGGTAAAGTACATCCCAAATGGGGCATTGTATCCAATCATGGGCCTGATGACCTCACTTGATCTAGATGTGAAACCTTATGGGATAAGGCGGGCTATATAGAAGGTCTGTCTAACCACTTTGGCAACGTGATTGTCAAAGGCGAGAGTACTAACTACTCATGTCCTCAAATCCCTAATAACTTCTACCATGCTTAATGGATTGCCACCTATGTGGTAAAGTGTGGGCATGTTGTTATTCCCAAAGGGGATGACTATGCATCTAATGGCATTTAGCTGTAGGTCATGGCTCTGGCACCAGTTATCCATCTCTGTGAGACCCTTTTTGAGGATGCTTGTGCCAGCCGGAGAGTTGATTATGGCACCCAGTTTGCAGTCATCTGCAAACATGGTCAGCCATATTCCTCCTGTTTTAGCCTGTACATCAGAGAAATATATACTGAACAAGAGAGGTCCCAGGACTGAGCCTTGTGGGATGCCATGTGTAACTGGTGTAGAGTCAGACATGGCACCTGCAATACTGACCATGTGGGTGCTATCCCCGATCCAGTTAGCAATCCATCTTGTGACATATGTGTCGATATCGAAGTGGTGAGCTTATGTATAATGGCCGAGTGGGGTATTGTGTTGAAGGGTTTTGCGAGGTGCAGGTATGCTGTGTCAACTACCTTCCCTATGTCTATGGACCTGGTAACTGTTTAAAGAAGTCGACCAGGTTCAAGAGGCAAGATCTGCCCACAACAAAGCCGAATTGGGTAGGATCCATTGTCTGTAGGTTCCCGATGTCTTTGTGTATGAGTTCCATGATGATACGCTCCATAGCTTTGCAGACCAGGCTAGTTAGGCTTATAGGGCGATAGTGTCCGGGGTCCGTTGTGGCACCACCTCTGTGGAGCAGGACCACTGTTGCTGTACGCCATTCCTTGGGTACATATCCTGTAGTAAGTCTGATACTGAACAGTGACTTAATGTGAGGGTTACATTCGTCATGAAGCTCGTGTAAGATGCAGGCCGGGACACCGTCCAGTCCCATTGATGCTGTGTTGTCTGCTTTGGAGAGGGCAGCTCTCACCTGTTCATCTGTGATGTCAGGGAGGCTACACTCTGTTGGGATGGACATTTGCTCTTTAGGGGGGATGGGGGAGACATCTGCACTGAACCTGTTTGCCAGGATGTTGGCAATGTCTGTGGGTTCAGTGTATGTATTTCATTTTGCAGTAACTCACAGCATATCTGGGAGTTGCCACGCAGGTTCCTGACATAACTAAAGAAGGCCATGTGATTGTCCTTAGTGTCTGGTGCAATTTTCCTTTCAAAGCGGCTCTTAGATGAATTCATGAGTGATCGTAGCTTCTTGCTAGTATTGATCAGAGATGCCTTCCCTTTTTGGGATTGTGCTCTATCATGTAGTAGCCTCCTCCTTTCGTTGTATAGCTTATTTATGGCTGGGGTCCACCAGACAGGTCCCCTGCCTTTGGAGGAGTGAGTCTTGTTGTTATTTGGGATAGCAAGATCCATGCATTCCAGTAGGTGTCCATAGAATGCGTTTGTAAAGGATTCAGTGGTCTGAGCCTTATTTACCACTGTCCCAGGGTCTTTGAAGGATACCACCTCGGTTTGGAGAAGTACGACATTTGCTTTTGAGAAGTTCTTCACCGAGATGGGGGTGGGGATGGGATATGGATGTCCAGTGAGATAAATGTATGGTCTGACCTTACCAATGAGGGGTATACCTCTGGTGTGGAACATAGAGTCCCCGTGTTGGTGATGATCAGGTCCAATATGTTTTCCCCTCTTGTAGGTGTGCCGACCAGTTGTGCCATAGCATTTGAGTTTATAAATTCTAGCAACCATTGGGCAAGGGTGTTAGGGCTTGAGTAGTATTCCCAGTCAATGTTTGGGTAGTTGAAGTCACCCAATATAATGGTATTTGGAGAGGCCTTCATATTCTCCAGTGTTCCCAGGAAAGCAGAGTGGAGTTCCTGTGTTTGGGACGGTGTTCTGTATCAGGCTACAAACTGAAAGGCAGTTTTGCCCACTGTTAGTTGCACATGGATGGTCTCCGATGCTTTGTGCAGTGCTAATAACCTGGAGGTGTGTGTATCTGTGATGTATATGGCTACTCCCCCTATTTTAGTTGGTCGGTTCGAGTCTTGTGGCTGAAAAGCATGGTATGAAGTATAACCTGGTAGTGCTGGAGTGCTTTCAGGAGCCTGAACCAGGTGTCTGTTACTGCACAGATATCGACATTCTCCATACTGAGGAGAGACTTGAGTGCATGCATTTTGAGGTTTAGACATCTGGTGTTGAGCAGCATTACCCTTAGTTTCTTTTACCTTGTATTGTCTATGGAGGTGGGTTTGTCTTTTGAGCCTTGCCTAAAAAAGGCACTATGGGGGTGGCAAGAGCCTTAGCCAGTATTCGAAAGTCCAGGCGTGACAGGTGCAAGCCATCCACAGCGAAGCTACGTGGTATGTTGAGCATGTCATCCCAGGCTGACAGACATTGGATCCCCTTTGAATGACACAAATATGTTAGCCAACTGTTAAAATTGATCAGTTTGTCTGTATACTGTGCCATCATTCTTGGTGAGGGTAAGATGCTACACAAGGTCAGGGTCATACTGGCCTGGGCTACATGATCAGAGAGCTCCTCTATGTCTTTTGTCATACAGTCCAGGGAGGAACGTCTGAGGACAGTCACACCAGCAAGGACAATGATGGAGCCATATTTGTACTTGCTTTGGAGTGACCTGAGTGCATGTGTTATGTGGCAGATCCTTGCATCTGACAGACAGCTCAGTGACCTCCTCCTTGTTCAGCCTGGTGAGTGGGACGTCAGTGTGTCTGACAATAGAGTCACCTATTACAAGTGTATTAGGTGTGTTGTTTAGCCCTAAGGGCAGTGACTGTGTGGCACACTGACTTTGTGAACTATGTGATATGTGGGTATTGTTGTGGGGTAGCAGTTGTTTGGGAGTCTGCTTTGGAGGTCTCTGCTGCTTAGGCAGATTTTATGTAGAGCCTCCGAGTATGTTTTTGTGTGGTAATGTATTCTGTTTGCTGTCGCTATAGGTCTATGTGAGACAGGATTTGTGGTGTGTGTGGTTACCTTCACCACCTGATAGACTGTAACAGTCATGGGTCGAGAGAGCTCAGCCTCCTGTTTGTCTATATAGTTGCATCTCTCACATATATCTGCATTTGTTGGGAGGAGGAGAGGGTTGTCTGTGTACATAAGGCAGTTGTAACATTGCGCCAAAATCCCCATATTCACCAGCTGGACTGGAGAGTACACACAAAACTGACCTTTGGACATGCCAGGATATTATGATGAAATACTCTGTTGACTGATCAAAAAGGATCAGTAGGGTATTAAGTGCGCAAAAGAGTATAACAGGGGTTAGTGCTCAGGTTTGTCGGTGTTTTGGAATGATTATCTGTGAAGGAGTCCAGACAGAACCATGACACTTCCTTCAGCTATGTCATAAATAGCAATGTACACTCATATATGTCCTGAGTCAGGGCCAACAGTACCTGACTGACAATGCCGACATCCTATCATACAGGCCCATAAATACATACCCACCTCCCACTGACAAAAGGCCCTATCATCATACCAGGAGATATTGCATGTAGAATGGGTAAACAGCTCCTCCCAAAGCCTAAAAACACAGCATCAATTGGATTACATCATTTCCCTATATGTGTCATAAGTGAACTACAGAACAAACAGACCCTGCACCTGAACAGTCTGTTGAGCCTCACCCTGTCTACAGGATCTGAAACTGTTGAATGTGTTACAGCAACATATGGCACACCCCACAAGTGTTGATGCACAACAGACCATGGGAACTATAGTCCTATAAGCCTATGAAGTCTGATCTGCAAGGCCATGGAGTCCATCATGATTGAAGTCATAAACAGAGCTATTGGAAGCTGACAAACACACAACCCTACCAACTTTGGTATGTGCATGGGCAGATCATGGTTCCCAAACCTGCTAGACTGTTTGCAAGTCAGCCACCCAGGACATACATCACTGAAAGGAGCTACACCGGTCCCACATAGACTTTGAATAGCCCTTTATCAACATCCCAGACACATGTCATATCCCCAAAGGCAACAATCTGTGCATAAATATGTATTGTCATATGAAGGAATGGCAATTTGTCCACAGATAGATCACACAAGCTAAGAATTGTGGAGTCCTGTTCAAGCTGTTAACACCTGCTGACCCACATGGTTCATTCCTGGGATTACATAAAACAAAGTGCACACACATTACCATGTCCAGTCTGATGATGTCAGCATCCTACAAATATAGCAGGAGAAAAGAAACCACCCAGTAAAGCATATAGCGCGTTGTGTTAATGTGTATTTCTCTAGTATCATAACCTAGTTAGGTAGGGATTTGAATCCTGCAATTGCTGTGTGTGTGTGTGTGTGTGTGTGTGTGTGTGTGTGTGTGTGTGTGATTTCCTTTGAGAGGAGTTCCCTTTTTGGAGACTGGGAAAACACATTAAGAGAGGTAAATTCCTCTTTGGCAAGTCCGATGATGTCAGTATCCCGCAAATACAGCAGTGGAAATGAAAACTCCATTGTGTTAATGTGTATCTCTCTAGTATCATAACATAGTTAGATAAGGGTTTAAATCCTGCAATTGCCATGTGTGTGTATGTGTGATTTCCTTTGAGAGGAGTGCTCTTTTTGGAGATTGGGAAAACACATTAAAAGAGGTAAATTCCTCTTTGGCAAGTCTGATGATGTCAGTATCCCACAAATACAGCAGAGGAAATGAAAACTCCCAGTAAAGCATATAGCAAGTCGTGTTAATGCTTATCTCTCTATTATCATAACATAGTTAGGTAGGGGTTTGAATCCTGCAATTGCCGAGTGTGTGTGTGTGTGGGGGGGTGTGATTTCCTTTGAGAGGAGTGCCCTTTTTGGAGACTGGGAAAACACATTAAAAGAGGTGAATTCCTCTTTGGCAAGTCTGATGGTGTCAGTATCCCACAAATACAGCAGTGGAAATGAAAACTCCCAATAAAGTATATAGCGTGTCGTGTTAATGCGTATCTCTCAAGTATCATAACATAGTTAGGTAGGGGTTTGAATCCTGCAATTGCTGAGTGTGTGTGTGTGACACCATTGATCAATGTGTTGTGGGTTTTGCTTTTACTACTGTATGACATATCAGTAAAACAACAGTATGTGCACTGCACACTTCAGGTATCTGTGTGGCAAATACATATATGTACATGTGACCTCAATTGGTAATTGTGTGTCAAAGACATATATGTACATGTGACCTCAATTAGTTCATAAGTGTGAAGCCTGCTTTCTGCACAAATACATCTGTTACCATTGACAGTTTGTGCTGCTGCTTCTCAGACATTAGGTCACATATGTATGTATGTGACAAGGCCAGCCACTGTAGTGATCTGTGGCCTAGGTCATCTGTGTCACACACACCCATGACAGTTTCTATAGAATAGTGTGAGTGAGGGTTCATGCCTGGGGTATATTTCAGACATGTTCAAACCAACACAGTCTGTCAATAATGGGCATTCATTATAGGTGTACAACAACTCCGTGGATATGCATACAGACCCCTTATTGCTTATGTGATACACTGAGGGACATCAGCATACCTTTGAAAATGTGAATACCAAAGGACAAATGACATCACATGTGGCTGTATGTACACATCGGTACCCCTGCTACATGTTGTGGGCTACTCCCAATGTGGTACTGACAGGATACTATGTATAGTAAATGTGAATAACTATGCTATAGTTGGCTAATAGCTTCACAGCATAGGTTGGTCAACAGGTATCTGTCTGTATGATACCCTTGTGGAGGTTAAGTGTCTCATCCGGAGAATGCATTGTAGGCCACTGTATGCATTACCAGATGTGGACGAACATATCCCTAGAGTGTTTGCTTGTACCTAGGACGGCTACATGCCAAACAGGAGTGGTCACAGGAATGTGCTGCGGTCAATACCACTGGTTACTGGTATAGTATAGTACCGGAAGTTTCAAATGCTACTGTGTATCCTACATCTGTGTGTCAGTTGTTAAGACATCATGTAACGATTGGTTAAAATCAGGCTGTTGAGGTTATGTATACTACCAGAATGCAAACCAATGACCGATATTAACAGTATCACCCACAGCATAGTGTCAAACCATGTCATACACACATGAGTACCCAAGTTGTAACATATGTGTAGTAAAATGCATACTGGCCACCAATAGGAAATATGAAGTGTTAACACTGTGTAATACAGGGCATGTCACCCTTCCCATGTGTCCACCATCCACGTACATGTGGACAGTGCACCTCCACCATGTTCACAAATGTACACCTGCAAATCTGTACTGCACACATCACACACGTACCGTCCACTCACCAACACATGCTGCCAGTACCACACACATCAGCCACGTGGCACATGGGCGGACAATCCATTTTTGGAATTAACACTGGTGTAAACAATACTACATTGATAATCATAGCTTTAATGCATCATGCCTGCTCAGAGATACTTACAAGGATATCATTACACTTTACTGTTGACAACATGCTAAAATTGCTACACTGCTATTAGGTCACCCTGTGCATCAGCACCATGTTAGCCTGTTCCTGCATCAATGTCACAGATGACAGGAGGTGGCACAGTTTCATCATATGCACAGGGTGTGTTATTGGTTTGCCAGAGCCTGACAATGACCCATCCAATCGACATGTATGTGTGTGTGTGTGTGTGTGTGTGTGTGTGTGTGTGTGTGTGTGTGTGTGTGTGTGTGTGTGTGTGTGAGGGACAACAGTACAGTATGGGTCAGTGTTGATGTAATGTGTGTGTATGTGTTAGCCCTAGGTGTTTGGTTTATGTGTGTGTGTCTGCATGCACACAGTTCCACCTTGTGGCTGCCAAATATGGGAGGTTGTGGGACAGCCACAGACTGTACCTGCTAGGCTGTACAGATCACTGTCTCTGGCCATGGACACAGTACCTGTGCCTGGCAGGGGTGCCACGGACAGTATCGGGTACTAAGCCAGACTGGGTACTATCGTCAGGGACAGAGGGATGTCGACTGGACCCATGTCCCTGCTGGGACTGGCCAGAGCTACATGCACGTGGTCGTCTAGGATGGTCTATTGACAGCCCAGCCCCAACATTGCTGGGGCTGGTACTGCCACTACGGGAGCAGCTGGGACTAGTGTGTCATCCGCGACAACTGCCAGCTGGTGATGTTGCTGGCATACATCCACGTCGACGTCTCAGCCATCCTGCACTGTCCTGGCACATGGACATTACATTGCGGAGGACATCTACTGTCTCCCCCCAACGTCTATCAATGACCTCAGTGTAATTACGGATGGCACCAGCAAGGTCACAGATACTGTCATTGATAGTGGTCTTATGAGCCCTCTGCACCCTTAGTCCCTGCCTGGTGTACCGTTCCATACGTGCCTGTGCCTGCATTACAGCCCGGAACATACCTGAGGTTGTGAGACCTGTGGGGGCATGTCTGCCAGGGGCATTACAACCAGCAGTGCTCCCACGAGAACCCCTGGACATATGCCTATGTGGTACAGTTCCAAGTGTCTGGGTATGGCTGCTGTGTGGGGTTGCATGTGCCATAGATACCACACTATCCTGGTCAATGCCTACTGTATGCTGTTCCTCATCTAAGGCCATTGGTGTTGAGGGATGTATTGGCAGTATGTATGTGCGCATAGATGGGGTGGAAAGCTGTGTACTGTCGATTGGCGGACCAACAACAGACCCTGTCAAACCTGCCTGTGCCACAACACATGTATCATCATGTCCACTATTTGTGGCAGTGACTTCAGGTTCCTTGCTGCACTCATCCAACAATACCTCAGCACCTGTGAGAGGAAGACAGGAAACACATTTTACCATCTATACAGGATGTTAGCACACATGCACACATGAACACATGAACACATGCACACATGAACACATGGACACATGCACACATGCACACATGAACACATGAACATATGCACACATGAATACATGCACACAAATACACTACTCAGTCAAGTTGATACACACACACACACACACACACACACACACACACACACACACACACACACACACACACACCAACAGCAATACGGAACATATTCATTACTGGTTGATGGTGGAGTACAGTATCACAAGCCAAAGAGTCCTATCACACGTGTCAGCATGCAGGATATGTGTTGCTCCACAGCATGCAGTGCGAGTGTAGAGAGCCCTTGTTGATAACAGTATACATGCCTTTGATGCATGTGTGTTGTTCAATGATTGGCCTCCCCCTGGAACACAATGTGTACATGGACACAACATTGCTATGCAAGTCTGAAACACTTTCCAATGTCCTGTGCACCATCACTCATAGGTATACATACCATGGCCGGATGCACACAACTGTCAGGTGTATAGCAATGAATGCTATGTGTAGTACTGTAGTTACTGTAACTGGATGTAGTGTAGTACCATGAGCCATCATCAGGCAGCATCATGTGGTCACTCAAGGCCACTAATGTATGTCACACTGGCAACTATCTTGCTGTACCTGACCTGCACCACTTTGGCTACATTAACCATTTCACAGCCAGTTGTTACATGGGTATGTAAGGTGTTCAATAGGGAGCATTGCCTAACATGAATGTGTTGTGTGTTGAAGCGTGTCACACCACTCCATGATATGCCTCTACCCCTCAGGTATAGTACGTGTGCTGTGTTGATGACATTTGGGATACTTGAGTATGATCTTATAGCAGGTGTCTACATACGCCATGTGTATCATATTAACACTTACTGCACATGACAAAGTGGTGTATGTTGTGTGCATGTGTATTGACTCTGCCTATACAATGTCCACTACAGTGTACCACAATTGGCTGGGATGCTCTGTGTATTGCATGTGTTTGATGCAGCTACTCATGTTACTTGTATGTGCACAGTCCCACAGAGAACATGCAGAGCATGCATTATGTGTAGGTGTTGTACATGTGTATATGGCCTACAACTCTGCTATGACATGCACATGTTATATGCTATATTAAATGTAGAACACTCACCAGCATGGGTCTGCTGTCTTGCTATCACACCAGAGGGACCTACAATGATATGAGACAGTTTGTCAGTGTCAACAACTATGGCATTGCTGCTGTGTGTTTGCAATTTTACAGTAGTACAAGAGGTGACAGTCACAGGCACACAGATTATGTTCCAAATTATCAGTATTGCATGACACTAGGCTCCACATCTTCTGACTACACAGTACACATCTGATAAATGCATGCTCTAACAATTGAGCTAACAGTAGTCTACAGATATGTCATGTTACCTGCACGCTCTGAATCAACGTGCTGGGTGACTCCAGCCTCCATGATGACACTTCTGTTTTACTGGTTGGCCAGGAGCCACCACGCTGAGGAGCAGCTCTTCCACTCTGGTGAGGGGGGGGTGTTGCTGCACCACCACCTGTGGCAAGCTGTTGTCTGTGGACATCGGAGGCATGCTGCCGGACATGTCTGATTAAATCACTGCAGTGATGGCGTACCTGCTCATAAGTCCGGTTATGCATGCCTACATCATTCACCCAACGGACAACATCCTGCCACAGTGCAGTGCGCCCATGCTGGTCCTGGCTGGTTCTGAAGAACAGCAGGTTGTGATGTTGTATCAGGGCATCTAGGATGACTTCCTCCTCCTCAGGGGAATACACAGGTTTCCTGTTGCGAGACATGTCCCTGGAAGACAATAAAACAGTAATTGTGAGCAAATCATGTGGCACACTTAACATTCTAAAGTACAGACATCAATGAAATGCCATACATAGCAACATATTGGCTGTCAGTAGATACACACTTTTAATACCACATATGACTGGTCAGCTCACAACTGCCTGACAGTGCCTGGCACATACTGTATACCAAACCATGTTCTGCACAGCGACAAAGTGAAACCAGTATGTAAGACTATACAACAGTACATGGCACACTGTATGTGACACAATGCAACACCTAGCCACAGGAGGTGTATATGAAGCTAATGCATACAGACATTTGTCATCCATTGAAATGAATGTAAAGTACAGTTACAGTACTACTAGTACACCACGCTACTTGTTGATAGCAAACCCCTCAGTAACATATGTGCACATTCATCACTACAGGTGGCATACTGCTGTACTACACTATACATGTTGCTAGATATGCACTTATATCCTGTGACACACATACCACCGAGGCCATGTTACAGGCATACCCACACACACATCAGACATACCTACAAGACACAAAGGTATGGCAACCCAGATTAGTTTTACCTGTGTACCATACAGTACTGTGTGTCAGCACCTACAAAACCTCATGCCTGAGGTATGTAATGTGTGAGGACTACAGGTAACAAACAAAACAGTGTTTCCAAGCAATGTGGATATACACCATACTGTGCTGTTTAGGCCTACAGCTTCAGGTAGTACTACAGTTCATATGGGATTTGTATTCACTAGTGTTAACAATCAATAAGCATACATGTACTGCTTTAGCCTACAATGGCACACTCCAGTCAACACCATAGTACTAAGTCACACTGTATGTCATACTGCTTTTCCTGCCTAGCAATAGCATACGTATCATTTGCTGGGATTAGAGCTACAACACTACATACCATGATATACACAGTTTCCCACTAGGCTATCACACATATACACAACTTTGACACATTCGCCTACACATTCACCATCACACCCAGTCAACCTCACATAGCAAGTAATGCAACATGTACATATGTGTGTGTATCGGGTCCTAGGTAGCTAATAGGCTATTATCCATAGGGCCTATGGAAGCCTAGCCATATGGTACCCTGCCCTTCAACACCCATGTAATGTAGGTTCATGTGCTCCTGTCATGCAGAGCCACAGAGGTGATTCCCGGGTTGTGTTTCCTATCTCACATCCAATCATCATGATTATTCATGACAACTGCTAATGAGGACCTTCATTTGCTACTGATAGGTAGTTAGTTCCAGAGTATGGTATGTGTCTGAGATGATAATGTACCATTCCAGCATGTTCTGCTTTTTGACGTTACAAGGTTTAGATCAGTACAGTGTGTAGCTTGTATGGAGTTTAATCTGTTTATATGGAGCATGTCCAACACCTGTGGGTTTGGCATAGCTTTGTATGTTAGGCAGAGGTTGCCTCTGGGCAGGCGGTATGCGACACAGTGTAGCTGTGGTTTTGTAAGACAGTCTGCATAGGACATCTGTTTGAGTCTGGTAATACTCTTTGTGAGGTATGTGTCTGGTGTCTACAGTTGCTGTGGATGTCTTCTGAGGTACATACCAACAGGGCCATTGTACTCTATGATGGGTGTTATGACTGATGAGTAGAGTGGAACACTGACCTCTTTTTCCATGGATGACACACCTTTTCTGATGACATGTGGACCGTACTCAGTTTATATGACTAGTGTGCCACTGTGATTATCAAAAGGGACACTACTGTCCACCTGTGTCCCGTAGTCTCTTATCACACTTTCGGTGTTGAGTAGACTACCACTTATGTGGTAGTTCATGGGTACAGGGTTTTTAACAAAAGGGATGGCAATACATTTACAACAATGAGCTTGAGCGTACATATAAACATCCATTGGTGTACATATAGATATACATATAGGCACATATACAGTCCACCTTTCTTGGTTGGAATACCAATTATGCAAAGGTTGAGAGGGATACAGTTATGTAATGATATTGCACAGTCTTGTGCAGAATGCATGGAAGGTATTCTCAGCCCATGTATCTTTAGCAGGACCCCCCTAACTGGAAGACTAAAAACCTAACAAATCATACCCACGGTGTTTAAACACCACATGTCATATGCCAGCACTGTATGCTGTCTTGTTTGCCACACACTACAACCTACATATAAATATGCACATAACAACCTGCACCAACATATAAATGTCCACCCTTCACAAACAGTTGCAGCACGTCCCTTGCTCCATGCACATGTTCAGATGCTAATATATTGGACACATAAATATCTCTCCATATGTGTGTGCCATACACACACAGGGTCCACACTGTTGTAAGTCCATACGCCTCACGGATGACCTGTTGGGCCTTGCTACAACATGGACAGTTGTCACATGTGTGCATATAGTAATAGTACAGGGAGTATATATAGCTGCAAATGCTACATTACTATACTAGCCTGGTACAGCAGTTGCCAATGCTAACCTACACATTATGTGACTATCATGCATGTCTTACTCTGTCACATCCAAGTTTATATAGGTGTTTGCATTACTCCCCCAAACTGCCATTATACGCAGTACTGTACAGATCATAGAAAACATGTTCAGATGTTTGACATATAATGCTGAGCTACATATGTCACAGTTATTAACACTGCACACAGCTACACAATAATTTGTCCATGGCAGTAGTTATGCATGGCATTAGTGCATACATACCTACTGCTGCCACATATGCATGTTTCAGAGTATGTTCAGTACTATTCATAAACATCTACTACTTGCCGGTAACTACAAATCTGTTACATACCTGTTTGTCACTTTTAGGTCCGTCTGTGTATGCTTTGACAATTTTTTTTTTTATTTATTAAGTAAAGTTTTTTACTTAAGTTTTATTTTTGGTTATTAATTAAGTTTTTTTTTTCTTAATTAATATATTTAGATTATAATTAAGTATATATATTTTTTACTTAATTACATATTTCTTTATTAAGTACTACATTTTGTCACTACTCTCCAGGAGTTCTAGAGTTGCTGACACATGCAATGTAATGATTGCATGTGGGGATAGCAAGTACAGTCTGCTTTTATAGGTATCTGCGCATGTGCATGTGATGCTCTCTGCACCAATTGGTGCCCAGCATTTGCTAAATGCATACAGCCTGCTGGGTGGTAATTGCAGTACTCACTGTCATAGTAACCCAATGCTATAAATTGCTAAGGTATGTAGGCATAGCCCTTTCAGATTTCCAGAGTGGGGCCCATGCTTGTTTGCTGTGGACACTGTTGTGTAAGTCAGAAGGTTGGTATACTTCTTATATATGAAGCTAGAGGTGTAGACAGTGATGTACATGTTGTACTCAGACCTGACTGTTTCCACTTCCAGTACAGAGCTATCACTGTAGAGTTTAACTCACCCCTACAAATGCTTGCACAACATTTATATGACTGTAGTTTATTTTCTACTCATATAATTAACTGCCATACAAATGTAGTTATTGAGAAGTATTCTTTTGGCACATGAACTGTTTGTGAACTGTTATACTGTGAATATTAATGTACTCACTTCTGCAGGGTTTGTGTTTTTTATTGTTGACATTAGCACAGGGTTCTCAGGACAACTGGACCATTCCAGTACTGAGTATGCCTACCTACACCCTTGGTAGACCCTAAACACACAAGTATATTTTAATTGTGGGGGGGTGCTTACATACAGAGAGCATTATGTATTATTGTGTGAATATTATCTTACTGGACTTAAAGGATTGGTGTGTACCTGTTAGTATATCAAGGCAGGTGGTCTGTCTACATAGTTCCCAACTGTGAACCTATCCAGATGGTAGCCAGAAGTTACACTGTTATTCTTTGTCTGTGCAACTCACATGTGTTTTCAGGACTGGTACAATGGCATTGTTACAGTCAGTTGCTACCAGTACATGGCTACATCCTTTGGTATTTCTGTGTTGTACTACTACATAAGGATATGCTTGTGGATGTCCTACCAAAGCTATTTGCAGAGTGTGTAACAGCAGAATAGCTGATATGCCTGTGTATTTGTGCCTCTGCCAGGCCTATGAAACAGTCAGATACATCTTTGCATGGAGTCAGGGATAGGTAGTTAAAAGTGAGGTACACCTTACACATAATAGAGACAGTAAGTGTAGACTTGAGTGAAGCAGTGCATATGGATTAATACTCCTTTTATGAAGTACAAGCAGTGTCTACTGTTATTATTGTCAGTATTCATTGTGTAATACCCCACCTTTCTGACTGACATCAGTACTTTTTAGAGGGATTCAGAGGGACACAGCTAAAATATGTTTCACAATCAGGGACATCCCTGAAAAGTACTCACATTTAGGAAGTATGGCCTCTGCCCTAATCAGATATGCCACTGTTTGTCCTGCTATGATACTGTGTGGGGGTTGTAAAGTGCCTCTGTAACATTATTTGCTGCTTGAATGGCTGCTTCTCATATCACACTCATGGAATGCAATTCCACAACAATTGCTGGTAAAGATCCACAGAACAAGCTTTGTGCTATGGCTTCCTATTTTTCCTTTACATTCACTCATTGTAATGCATGATATATTTATTTCAGCACCAAGTTATTGTATATCTGCTGTGGCTTAGTGGTAATTCATGCAGTCTAGTGTGTCCAAGGTCTGGGGTTCGAGACTGACAGAGGTGTTTTACTTTGCTGCTGAGCAAAACAAGGACCCTGACATAGAGTGACTAAGGCACTTTTAAGCAGTTGTAAGTGGGTTTGCGTGGGTTTGCGTCACACTTAGCGATGCTTAGCTAAGCGCACACATGCGCACACTCGCTTAAACCTGTTTACTACTGCTTAAAAGTGCTTACTCCCGCTAACCCTTGCACTAATTTCTTTGAAAGAAAAGAAAATGGGGAGATAGGAAAGTGGTGAAAAAGGGGGCACAAAGAGGGAAAGACAGTAGGAAAACAAGCTCAGGATGTGCAGGACGGGTGTAGGGAAGGTCCATAGCTGCCCATTTCTTTACCAGCAACAGCTGTGCATATGCAATAAATTTGGAGTGAAATTTGAAACCTTCCACCCCTGGGAGAGGGGTGAGGACAACAAAGTATGTTGTACTGCCAATTATAATTATCAGTTTACATGTCCAGTGGACATGTGTGTGAAATGGGCAGCTATGTATGGGGAGTAATTTTTTTGTGGGTACAGATTGCCCTTTTTTTTCAGGTGAGAGTGGAAAGTGAGGTAGAGGAAGTAGGTATATTTGGGGAGGTAGGTTGGGGAGGTAAACAGACAAGACAAACAAGATGCATACAGGGGTGGTGTATGACACATGGGATGGGTGAACACAATTGACGGGGACAGATGTTTGGAAATCGCAAGCCCATGAGCCCACAGATGGTAACAGTGGAACTGAGATCCCCACCCATGGGCAGTCACCACTGCACCTTCACAGCCCCGAGGGTGGCTGTGCTAGGGGCTGCGTAGGATGGGCCGGCTCACCCATGAGACGCGCCACTCTTGCCTTGAGCTGGCATAGGGGATCAGTGACTGAATGCTGGATCTCCCTATGCACCACAACCCAGACCCTTCGAAGGGTGACAGGTGGCCCTTCTCCACCCACGCTTGCACGGGGGGGCGAGCCCCATCCCCTGCAGCGCTTCCACCCGAAGGTGGCACAGGACCAATGGAGGAGGGGAGCCCGGGCTGGGCACTGGACCTGCTGGTGCCAGGTGCACTCGCCAGCTGAGGAGGAACAGGTGGGTCCAGTGGGACCGGCCTTCCCATATGTTCTGTGATTAGGTGTGTTTAATTACAACATAAACAACAGCATTCCAAATTAGTTGTAACAGCATGCAGTAATATTCCCATTAACCCAACACACCAAGGTTCCAACAGTTGAACAGCAAGCATAACACATGCATATATTGAATGACAGTGGACATTCCAACAGCATGCAGGGATGATTGGTGGCAACAGGCTACCATGATTGTGGTGTTTGAACAGGGCACAGGCATCAAAGTGAATGCAGATATTTATAGAACAATAGGACATATGTCCCAACAAATGTTTTGAGATTACACATACCCATTGAGGTGTGGAATTGCATTGTTTATGCACATACAGTAGGGTGTAGAAAGAAACCTCAATTAACATCTTATAAGTACTTTTAGTCTACACTACATTCCTACTGACTGCAGGTGTATATCCCCTACATGTATTATTACACTTGCCAATATGCATTAGGTTGTGTAATGGGTTTGGATAGTTCATTATTTACACGACCTATATCTGACATACTAACTGTCCATGATGCAGATGTTACTGCTACATATTTATTGATTTTATTTATATTTCTTTATCTACATATCTGGATGTGTTCACATGACATTTTCAGTTAAATTTGTACAGAACCCTGCATTTCGTGTAGCACACTCACATTTCTGGAGAACAAATTAATGAGCTACTCGTGTGCCAGATTTACTTATGCATGCCAGCCAGTAACTGACTGTTGAGGACTGTATATATGCTTCACAGCTACTGGCACTTCCATTAACAACTTTAGATGGGACTGCCCAACTGTGGGTTGCCAGCACTTATTAAAACAGTACTATTTGTATAATGCAAGGGTACAACAACATTTCAAAGTAAGTGACACAGACACACTCCAAGTTTTATTCCTTTATTAATTACATTACACACTTTTCCACAGGCTCACTCCTTTATTTGATATTACAGTGCATATGGCAGACATATTCAAGACATATTATATCTTTATTAATAAGTTAGAACACTCTTTTTCAGGCTCGCTCACTTACGTTAAATGACAGTACATGCAGAGATATTATTCCAGACATATTTTACCTTTCTTAATGGGTTACTATGCTATTTTTCTGGCTCTCTGACTTATTTTATATAACAGTACATTTATTTATTTTTTATTTATTTTATTTATTTTTATTTATTTTTTTATTTTTTATTTATTTTATTTATCATTTGTTGACCGGGAAAGTCCGACTAGGTTCCACAGAGCCTGTTTTCAGCGGAGGCCCGAGGAGAAATGCTCCAAATGCATGTCTTTGGAATGCAGAGGAATTATTCAGGAAATTTTATGGCTGTATTATTGGGCTACAACACTTTCTTTCAGGCTCTCTCACCTATTTTATATAACAATACATGCAGAATAATTACTAACCTGCCTGGTGGCACAGCCTTAGCAGCCTATCTGCATAGGCTTGCTGATTCGCAGCACAAACACCTGCAGCTGTGAAGTAAATGAAGGGATATTGAGACATACCTATCCATTATACAGTATAAATTAGCATGTCGTACATACTGCATTCCATGGCTACCTACTCAGTTGTGGGGCATCTTGCATCCCACGGGCATCCTGTATCCATTGGTTCAGTAGGTCCTGCTTCCATCTCTTCAGGTCTGCATGGTGGTGACGGACCTGCTCACCAGTCCGAGGAACGCCTGTGACACTGGTGAGGTCATGAGCTAACCGGTTCCAAGCCTCTGCTTTGTACTCCGTCCCTTGGAACTGGCCCTGCAGGAGTCTTGACTCATGATGATGGACAAGGAGCCAAACCATGTATTTCAACTCCTCGATGAACTAGCGTTGCGCTCTAAAGCGTGTACCCTCTCCAGCACCAGCCATTCTAACTGCAGATGGGAGCTACAATCAGTTATGGCGAGTATTCCCGCCTATGGGGCTTAAATATGCTGCATTTCCCGCACTTTTTTGTGATTGGCTGTTTTTGAAAATTCTCGGCTGACTGCAGACCTGCTTAGCAATGGTTAATCTACCATTTATAAGTATATGTATGTTAACAATGGCTGTTTATCCTAAGCTGTCGTGGCTTAGTGGTTCAGTACTTTGATTATGGTGCACAGTGTCCTGGGTTCGAACTTTGTCATAGCTTTTTATTTTACTACTGTCCAGACAGGCTAGGGGGTGTGGCTGTGTTTAGGCAACTTTGCTCTACGGTGCTCCACATTGCTCGACGGTGTGCTGGTTGGCGCGGCGCGCACCTCCACGCAAACCAATTGCACTGGGTAAAATGCTATTTAGCTATGGGCAACTACATTGCGCTGGGTAAAGCGCTGCTTAACTACGGGCAACTGTATTGTGCTGGGTAAAGCGCTGCTTAACTACGGGCAACTATATTGCACTGGGTAAAGCGTTGCTTAACTGCGGGCAATTGATGTCAGGTTCCTTTATAAATATACATTTTGTTCACTGATACATAGGCCATTTCAATGCTTTTTAGTAAAAGTTTAATCATATATGTCAGGAATTATTTCATATACTAATTTAAAACATAAAATAGGAAGGGGAGTGGTGGGGTTCGAACTATGAATGCCTCCTCTTTGTGCGAACGCTCTACCACTATGCTATTGCTATTTGGCATAATTTGCATAAACATTCCTTATTATGCTCTTCCATGTCGAGACTGCTAACTGCAGCTAAGGAATGGGCACACCCGCGCGCACATGCGCAAATACGGGCAGCTATATCGGGAATTAGTAAAAAAAATTTAATGTTTTACTTTTTAGAACTGTGCTGGGGGTTTACAATGTCAGGGAGTGTGGTGTTGGGTACATGGACATTTGAGCGGACTCGCTCTTGTGTGTTGACATTTTGCATTTCAGACACTTGCAGGGGCGTGGACCTTTAGACTGCTCGGCAGTTGGACATGCCCCCTGCTTTCCTGCATGGTCTGTGATAGACTTGGAGTAGAGTCAGCGTGACCTCATGAATATTCATGGCACGCTGACATCATACTGTTCAACTGCAGCCTCAGAGTAAGACTTATTTAGTCTTACACGGAGGATTCGTGAATCCGGGGGATTTTATATATATATATATATATATATATATATATATATATATATATATATATATATATATATGTATGTATGTATATATATAAGGGTGGTCAGGACTGGATCCAGCACTAGTTGACCTAGGCAGCTGCTTAGGATCCAGTGCTTGCTGGGAGACCCCATAAAAATGAAAACACACACACACACACACACACACACACACACACACACACACACACACACCCATATTTCTGTACCTTGATTACCTGATTACCTTTTGGCTGTTGTTAAGTCAAAATGGACTAGAACACAGTCTTTTCTCCAGTCAAAAAGTAGTTTAAAAGCAATCTGTAAACAGATCACTCAGTTGAACTGCTACTTTTAAGCAAACTCATCATGCAAGGTAGGTATAATGTCATACTTCAGCAATATAAGTACTTTAGCAAAACAAAATGTTCAACTGTATTTGCGACTTAGCTCAGTATCAATTCAACATGCATAAACAATGTATGATAATATAAAAACAGCATCTTAAAATGTGTTGGAGTAAATACAGTAATAATCAATCCAAAATGGGCTAGTAATGTATGATAGTTTAGAAGAAAGTGGGTATTTGAATTTGCCCCTTTTCAGTGTTCATGTTAAGTGTTTATGTTTGTGCTTACATGCATGTGTGGACATATGTGTGCATATATGCTCCAACTTATGCATTTAAAGGATGGAGGTCCTGCAAAGGGGAAGAGCGGGGCCACTGAGTTTGAAGGGACGAGAGATAGTACAAGCTGATTTATGTGTGTGTACAGAGGCCCAAGTTCTGCATGTTCTTAATTTTGTTTTTTTTTTTTAATGAAATTGCAAAGTGAGAGCAATGAGTTTTCTATTCCCTGGTTTACAGTATACAGAGAACTAGTAAACTTACTATATACATACTAATGTACTAATTCTGTGTTTGTGCTGCAGCCTGAGAAATGCTTTAACAGCTAAAAAACACTGCTTTATAGAAATGTTTATCCATGCAAAGTACTGAAGTGAAAAGAATACGCTCTGCTACCACACAATGCACACTGTACTAAGTTAATAAATTACGAATTTATGCAACAATTACTAAACAGAGTTGAGTAATAATAACCTTGCTTCCTTCTACATTGACATGAACTATTCAACAATGCAGCATTTTCACCATGCTAAGACACACAGTATGGTAAAACTTGAATAGCCATTTCTTACTTATGACATAACATGCCACACACATCTATCAAAGCATTTAATGCATGCATGCATGTCTTTGAGGCATATGAAAATTCTGTAGCATAAATCATGTTTATGGTGTAATGTTGTATAATGTAATATTGATCTGTATTTCATAATGCTTTAAGAAGGTACAATCACTTGTAGTGCTGTAGAGCTGTGTATTTCTGCATCACTTTGCAGAACCCAACATTTTCACAAAGCTCACATGAGGCTGTAGTGCTCTACTGATACAGCACAGTAGATAACACATGCCAGCTTACAACAGTTTGTCGTTGCCATCAATCTGCTCCACTTCTGTGACACGGTCTTCATACATGATGCCATGTTATAAACTGCACTGTTGCATGGAACTTGGTGTGGTACTTTTTGTATGCGCTATTCAGTGTTTCCCCTATCATTGTAAAGTTTGCAGTGGGGTGTACTTAACCATGGGCAGAGATGATGGGACTGGAGTACTGTATAGGCTGCAATTCTGCAAAAAGGTGTTATATTGCATGCTCTTAGTATATGGAATATATTTAGTTCTTTTATGTACGATACCTGGGTAGATAGACTGGTCCAAGGACCATCTTCTGCCACAAACTGACTATAAGGCAAAGAAAAATATATGACAGTAAATAACAGCAACAAAAATTTCTATACATTCCAACAAAATATACATAAAATAATCATGACAGAAAGCAGGATTGTTTTAAAAGAATTGAAGTTCAAAACAATATTATACATATCAAGTATACAGTAGTGCAGAAGGTAAAAACAGTTAGCGAAGACATAAACCACTACATAGCATTTACATCAACCATCTACTAGCTGTTGAAGAGTTAGCTCTGAAAAGTATAGCAGTTCTTGTGCAGAACAAACCCCCTACCACACTAAATAAGAATTATAACAGAATGATTTCTAATGATGTTAAGCTAGCATATCAAAATGGTTTGACATACATGTATGTACACATTTACATTAATTTAGTGGAAAACTATCTACTAAACAGTATATTATGAGCAGCAATGAGAATGAGACATTGGAAAGATGATGTCAGGCAACACTTTTCAGTCTCTATCTCTGAAGCAATCACACTTTGCCTCCTTAGCTACATAGACTTCTAACTTTTTCCTAAACACTGACAGCTTATTGATATAGTGTGTGTGTGCACGCGCGCACGCACACGTGTGCTTATGTGTGTGCATGTGTGTGTGTGTGTGTGTGTGTGTGTGTGTGTGTGTGTGTGTTTGTGCGCACGAGCACATGTATGTGTGGCTCTCTCAACACACACAACACATACGCATTTACATGCACATGCTCATATGTGGACCAAAGGCTCACTAAAAGCTATTGCTTTTACTGTTGTCAAAGTGACTTTATGTTACAGCAATCACTGTAGAGCTCTGTATTAATCAGACAGCACATTCCCCATGGAAACAACCTGTCAAAAGCAGTTACGGTAGTTAATATGAACTGCAGTTAAAGGAGATGAAAATGGGACTGTTATATTCAGCCAATATAAGTTTAAGACCTATAATCTCTGAAAGCACACTTCTCACCTCAGAAAATGATATATAACTTCTATACTACTCTGTAGGTCTCTCCAAACAGTAAGCACCTCTCAAATGGGACTCATCTGGTTATTAACAAAGCACTAAAAGAAGGTAATCAATCAATCAATCAATAAACAAACAAAAGCCACAGCTTGCAGAACATATCTGTATAGAACACTGTGTAAAATAATGAAAGATGCAAACATCTTCTGAAGTTTATGAATGAAAAGAACATTCCCAGCTCACAGTCAACAATCTCATACCTATAGAGTATCTCATACATATAAGAACAGAAAACTATTGATATATTAACCATTAATGGTAATACTTTCTTGGTTAAATTACCTACCTGAAAAACCCTTTACATCCTTCACATGTCATGACATTAAAATGGTAGCCTGTGGCCCTGTCTCCACAAACTTTGCAGATTTTAGGCTCGCCATCATCTTCCTCTTCAAAACATGTATCACAGGTCTGGACCATGTCATCTCTTTCTTCATCTGATGACATCTGAATTTTAGACGACTGGGCCATACTGTGCCTCTTCTGCATAAACTGGTTCACTCCACCTTAGTACAGTTTGAGCGTTAACAGGTAAGCAAGACATGAACTACAAAAGAGAAAAGTGAAAAAGAATATTGTACTTCTTTTCAATTAGTCTCTAAGTGATCAAAATAATTATTGTCCATGAAGCTCTGAAGTAATTATGCTATATTTAAAGCAGATTACATCAGTTACTAATATAGACCATGTCTCAATTGTTATGAAAAAAAAACAACATATTATTCTATAAACCTGGAGCATAATATATTGGTTTACATAAAGGAGAAAAACAAAAAGATTTGGCTGATGTTCATGGTGTTCTGTGGAAGAATCTTCATAGTGTGACACTATTGTAAAGAGCCATAAACAGAAAGTCGCACAGACTTGTACTACAGAGTCTGTCTAAAAATTCCCAACCATATTGAAAATATTCCAATGGATTGCCTTCTCTAAATTTAACTACTTCTGGAACTGTTTATCTCATTCTCAATCCCTGAATTCCATTTTCTTTAAATATTGGCCTGTTAATTATTGTAATTTTGTTGTACATAAACATACTAAACACAAAGAATAATAACATATACAGTGATACAAATTACAGCTGGTGGTTTTAGCTTTGGGTACTTAATGGAAAGTTGTGTGAAAAGGCTAAATTTAAAATTTTAGAGTGTTAAAATCTGAAGCAAATGATGTATTAGTTAATTTTAGATTAAATGCATAAACCATACTAAAGCAGACTTTCAACTCCATACTTATTAAATGACAAGCTTTAAATTTAAATGAGACAAAATATGCTGTAATCACCTACTTTGCACTTCACTTCAGTACTGCACTGTTCCATCCTCCCAGCCTTGACTGACTAAACCTACCTGAGGAATCATACAAACTATATAAACCTACCTGAGGAATCATACAAACTATAGTGTACTTGTAACTGGCTGCTCTGTTTTATCATTTCTTACAAGGACTTGTAAATGAAATGAGATTATTAGCATACCAATGTCAGAAAAAAATGCTGTTCTTAATTTTCTCATCAGTGCACTGTACTTTTATTATACATTAAAAGGAGCCACAGTGGCTTCTTTACACCGAATTAATGTGCCATAAATTGCTATTTTAACATATACATCTTTTTGATTTTGTTTATTAAAATATTCTATATGCTGCCAGACAAAAAAGAAGTAACTCCTTATTAAACCCACTCGAAAAGTGGAGCAGTACTTCAGGAAACATAGTTAATATCAGATTTAATTATGTTTATACATGATGGTCCTCAGATATTTGTGATGTCTAGACATTGTGTAGGGAAGTAGATGCTTACAGTGCCTTTAATTTGGATATAAGGAGGTACATGAACTCACATAGGTTCATAGATCATAGTTGATTACTAGGCTAATGACCCCAGGGGACTTTTTAAACCTAGCTATGCTTTCCAAATGTTTCTGACAAGTTTTGATACCCCGGGACAACTTTAAAAGGTATATATAGACTTGGGCATGGGTGGTCAAGCATTTAAAGACTGCCTCTGTCTACTACAGACATAGCTACCAGGCCAGGGGTACATTTCTGATTCCTTATTCATTGGTCCAAGTTATGCTTGAAGTGGGTTAGGGAAGAACTCTGCTCTACATGGACAGGAAGCCTATTTCAGAGAAGGGGTAGTCTCTGAGACACATACCTGTCCCTCCAACATGTCCTATTTATGTTGCAGATGATGTTAGGTCCATAGGTCAAGTAATTCTGATACTATTTGCTTTGTGGATGTGCAACAGTTCCATCAGAGTGGAATCAGAGGATGCTTTGTAGGCCAGGCATACACTGACTCTCGGCAGTCTGTAGGAGATTGAGTGCAGGGATAGGCTTTGAGGTGATCTGCATATGACATGTTGTTTATGTCCTACATTCTTTTTATGAGAAACCTCTGTGGATGCTTCAGTTGTTGCATAAGCCTGATCAGGCTAATACCGAAGGGGCCATTGTACTTAATGATTGCTCTCATAAGGGCTGAGTATAGTGAATCAATGACATCCTTGGACCTAGATGCCAATCCCTTGCTTATGAGTTTTGCAACACAGAATGATTCCCTTACTACCAGACACATTATTTTCAAAGACAAGGTTACTGTCTACATCTGTTCTCAAATCACTGACCACGGGGTCTACTCCTGGGGGTGTATTATCAGTGTGATAGTATCCAGGGGTAGGTCTCTTTCCAAAGGAAAGTATTAGGTATTTCTTGGAAATGAGTTTTAGACCATGGTTCTAGCACCAGTTATTACTTTGTGTCCCGCAGTCTTGGAGAGTTATAGTGTCACTGGGGGATTTTATCACTGTGCCTAGTTTGCAACTGTCTGCATACTTGGTCAGCCAGAGGACCTTAACAATGACTCTGACTTCAAAGAAGTCAATTCCAAAAAGGAGTGGTCCCAGGACAAAGCCTTGAGGAACTCCACTAGGGACTGGTCCCTTTGTGGAGGTAGACAACCCTAACCTAACTTTTTGGGTCCTAGCTGTGACCAGCTGGCTATCCAGCATGTGGCATAGGAGTTTTTATACCTAATTTACCGAGTTTGTCTACAATACACAAGTGGGATATTGTGCCAAATGCTCTGGCTAGGTCAAAGTAGGCAGTATGCAATATTTTGTCCTCATCCATTGCTTTGGTGTCTTTTTGAAAGAAGTCCAACAGGTTGAGTAGGCATGACCTGCCCTTGATGAAAGCAAATTGGGTTGGATTCAGTATCTGATGTATTCCTATGTCATTGTTTATCATTTCCATGATAATTCTTTCCATGGCTTTGCATATGAGACTAGTCAGCTTCTGGATTTGTAGTAATGCAGGTACATAGATGACCTGCCTTGTGCAATGGGATGAGAGTTGCACTCCTTCATTCACTTGGCAAAAAGCCTTTCTGAAGGCTATGCTTAAATAGTGATTCTAGTGATCCAGATGGGTTGTGTTTCATGTTATAAAGGAGGCATCCTCTGATATTATCAGGGCCTATTGATGCAGTGTTCTTGGCTTTGGAAAGTACATTGAAGACCTGTATTATAGTGACAGCTGGGGGAGTTATGGTTGAGGGTATATTCCTGCTGGACATCTGGGGGAAGAGGGTGGTAAAATGGTTACTAAATTTGTTGACCAGAAGATTTGTTGTATCTTCTGGCACAGTATAGGTGGATCCATTTACAACTGGAAAACTTACATGGACACATGTATGATGCTACAAAGTAGGCTACAGCTATAGTAAGACTTATGTGGATTCAAACCCTGCACCTACTGCACTGTAATTGAGCACAGACATCACATCATGTGTATAAGCCTTAATAAATGTGCTTCAGCAGTATGCACGGAAACAAGTGATTCTGGAAGGTGCTCATAGCTATGTGCATGAAGCGCAAAGCAGGACAGGGTGCATTTTATTAATGACAATAGTAATATGGGCAATAACCTTTCCGCAGTAGGGAAACAAAAAGTGCTGTGATTTAATTCAGCTCTGTAGAAGCAGTTTGTCAAACACAGACTTATTAAAATGCCTTACTTAAGTGCATGCTGCTGGTGTATGAGGCATACCTTTTCTTCTATAAGCGCACTGTATTGTTTATGGATTTACAGCATAGTATATTAAATTTTGTTTACAATTACAAATATGTGGTATCTTTGGAATAAAATAAAGTCCTGTGAAAAGTATACTGGTTGAGGAAGAAATACATAAATAGTAAGGGAGGATCAGTATTTATTATGGTAATGAATATACTGCTTTATGGGAGGCAGGGAATTGTTTATTTATTTATTTTATATTTGTTTACTGGGAATGCCCGACTGGGTCAGAAGCCCATTTTCAGCAGAGGCCTGGGTAGAAAAGCTCCACTACAAAAAGGTTAATAATACAGAGATACAGACATGGCTTCTAACTAACATAAGGTAATATATAAGGCTCCAGTTAGAAAGAGTAGCATAAAAACAAACAGTTAACATCAAAGACATGTGGAGTCTTCAGAGATACAGTGTGTAGAGAAAAACAACATACAGAAGATTTTTTTTACAATAGTAGACTATTTTTACAATGCAGTAAACTTATCTCAACAATAGTTATTTGGCAGTATCTCAGCATTTTGGATAGGAATAAATACAGGATATTTGGAGAAGGAAATAAAAAAGGATGTAGGAAGAGAAAGGTTTAGTGAGCTGGGAAAGAAAGCAGAGAGTAGTCTTAAGAGTGTTGAGGCTTAGTGGGCTAAAGGGTAGGTTCTGAGTACTAACACAGGAAAGCAAAGATTGGTCATCAAGGAGTAGTACAGGAGCATAGCCGGCTGTTGGTAAGGAGATCCCTGAGGAGCAGCTGAAATTTGGAAGGATTAGTAGTATTTTGTATGTGTTGAGAGAATTATAAATATACAGTGACAAAGGAGGAAAATGCACACACCTTTTTTATTGATACATTATGTCAGAAAACATGACATTGCTATTTGTATATATATTCTGGAATATGGATCCCTCCGGGCTGGTTGAATGTCATTATTATTAAAAGCGTGCTGTGCTTGTCAAGTGTTTAATATGTACTGCTATTCAGACTCTGCATTTATCAAAGGGAAGAGGATTTCTGGCATGTACGTGGGGTTTCTTTTGTTAATATGAAACTTTTGGAAATACTGAAAGTTTCTGCGTTATGGGTTACAAATGTGTGTGTGATCATTTGTTGGTTAGCTTCAGAGTAAGGGTTAGTTAAGAAGACAGAGTTAGTGTTATGCAAATACTTGCAGGTCAGGGTTAGTGTAAGGGTTAGGTAAGGGAATAAATGTAGTGTTTTGTGCATGTGTGTGCATGTGTGCAGCGTGTGTGCATGTTTGTGTCTCTGAGCCTATATTTTGTAGTGACAGCGTTACAAAAATGATTTATCTAAGGTAAGTTGCAGGATTACGGTTACAGTCAGGGTAAACAGGCATTAGAAAGGTAGTATGGTGGGGTGAAGACTTTAATAGTACATACAAATGTATCTCCAAACACCATCATACTAGGTGACTTCAACTACCCTAATATAGACTGGGAACACTACTCAAGCCCAAACACTCTAGCCCAAAGGTTCCTGGAGTTCATAAACTCAAATGCCAACAACTAACTAGTCACCATCCCACCAGAGGGAGGGAGAATGATCTCACATCATCATCAATGGGATCACCTGGGGATACAATGTTCAACACCGAAGTATACCCCTGACTGTGATGGATCACTCATCTGGAGGTCCTCCTGAGGTCCACCATCCCTGAAAAAAAGAAAAAAGTGAAAAACTTCAAAAAAAAATGCGAAAAACACTCAAAAACCTCTGTGGTCTCCTTTTTTGCTCCCTTTAAGGCCCAGTAAAACACACTAAACACTTACAAACATTACAAATGCCTTCTACCAGCACCTACAGGACTGCATGGATCAGGCAATCCCAAAGGAAATCTAGAACTAAAAACACAAGCTTCAAGCTTCAGTCCAGTCCTTCCAGCCAATAACAAGCAAGCTCAACAACACAAGGGAACAAAAAGGAGCAGAGAAAGAAAGAGCCTTGAAAAACTTAAAGATCATTAAGTAATTAAAAAAAACTAAGAGCTAATCATTTAAATCAAAAAAGGCAAAGTTGAGAGAGAAAAATCGCCAAGGACTCAAAAGGATGTCACCTTCTAGGAAGAAAAAGTTAGAAACCTAGGAGGAAAGGCTCAGATAGAGTTCATATGAATTAGTAATAAAAATGATGACACACAACTGCTAACAACACACCTGACACACATACTGGCTGACAGGTTCACCTCAAACCCTCCCCCCAAAAGGAGAGATATCTATACCAGAGGATTGTGCCCCCAAAACAACATCTCCAACTCCCAGGTGAGAACTGCTCAACAAAAAAAACAACACATCAAGGGACCGGATAGTCCCCCGTGTGCCGTGGTTATCTTTAAGATTAGAAATTAAATAACCCTTAGCCTCAGGACAGCTGTTTAATCTCAGCCTCTGACCAGGACCAAGCAGTCAAGGAGGGCACCACGGCACCCATGTGGTCCCATGGAAGGATCCACGACCCTACACTGTTGTCCCAACATTCCCATTAGCTTCTTTACTGTCAAAGCCATGGAGAGGAAAGATGACTTTCATCAATAAAAGACAACTTGAATCCCAGACTTTGGACCCAAGTTTGGATCCATTTGAGGCTTTGAGATCATTGGCTTTTAAACTGCCTTTGACTTTCACAGAGGCTTGGGAGACTTTTAAACTTGGTTGACTTTTGAGACAGGCACCAAGGCCCTTGATGAGGCCTCCACCTTAATAACACCTACCTCCAGGAATCATCGAAAAAACTCATCAATCAGGGAATGTACCCACAAACCCTAAGAACCCATGCCCTGGGCTTTGACAGCAGACACAGGGTAGCAGCTGTTTGTGGATGTCAGACTCAAAGCCTGTCACAAGTGGTGTCCCACAGGGTTGGCATCTAATTTTCTGAAGGTCAATCACAAGTTCAGTCCTCCAACAAGGGTGGGTTTTTGGATGATAAGCTGACAAAGTACAAAGATCTGAGAAAACATCTGAACATAGTATGGTCATATCTGAAAACACATGGGCCAGAAAGGGCCTCCAGAGGGACCAGATAAAGTGCCAGAAGGGTGGCATAAATAATGGAGCCAAGAAACATACCCTCATAAGTAAACTATAAGCAAACACCATAAGGTACCTTATAGGTTCATCAGGAAGGTTGAAAAAGGGGAAGAGGAGGTCAGGGATCTCTGAGCCTAGAAGAAGTAGTCAGAAAACCTGACAATCATGTTAGTGAGGCAGCCTTTCGTTTGACACTCATGTTGCTAAAGATCACATCTAGATCAAGGGATACATCACCCACCTGTACATCTCCCACCCCATAGACCTGCACTCAGACCACATTCCCCATTCCCATCACTAATTGTACTGACCTGACCAGTATGATTCAGCTGGAAAGGCCCCAAACCAACCCACCAAAAGCATGCAAAGAAAGTACTCAGTCTCTGCCCACAAAAAAAGAGGTCCTGCTCTCATGTCTAGTGCTGCTTGTCCTGAAGAGTGACCCCACTGAATGTTAGTGCCATATACCAAGGGATTCAGGATGACCACCAGAGCCTAGAAAAATATGCAAGTCCTCAAAAACAATTCCAGACTGCTGAGCCACCTCACAATCACCCCATCTAGATGAGATCTGGGGAACGAAATGACTTGGAGAAGACAGATTATGCATGCAAAGAAATGTGGAGAGGGACAGTGAGGCAGAGCCTCTTCGCATAGAGTGGTCTTGAGGAATGTCAGGGAGAGCACTTGGATGCGAGATGTGGGATAGGGCAGGATACATTCATTGGAAGGTGGAGATAAACCATATACAAATAATAGGCATAGTTTTATTCAAATCTTTTATTCAAATAAAGGGTGGCGAAGCTGGATAACTATGGGCTAGCTTTAATCATGCCACCAGTATGAAATGAATGAAAAACAGCTTTAAGAAATGGAAGTTGTCATTTTCTACTGGCATGTAATGGGCTGTATTAACAGACAAGCATTTAGATTTTCAGGATGAAGAAATCACAAAGATTTTTCAAAGATAACACTCTTCATGTAATTTGAAATATGTTCAGCTTTGGCAAGGTAATGTCACTGTTAGGTATAGATTTTGGTTTACTACTGATCCATCCATCCATCCATCCTCAACCCATTTTCCCATTTTTGCACATAGGGTCAGGGTGTCACTTCAGCAGTGACAATCATCTCGAGCCAAGGTTTTATACTGCCAGGTGGCTAGCCCTGCCACAGTAGTTCATTCGCACACTCAATCACACATACACCCGCACCTACAGCCAATTTGGAGTGCCCAATCCACCTACTGCATGTGTTTGGAATGTGGGAGGAAACCGGTGCACCTGGAGAAAACCCACATCATCGCAGGGAAGATAAGCAGACTCCTCAAAGAAGGCACCCCAGCTGAGAATTGAACTGGAGAACCTCTTGCTGTGAGGTGATAATGCTAACCACTGCACCACCTTGGTCACCCCCCCCCCATGTCTTTCTATACAAAATCTAGCCACCTGACAATGTGAACCTTGGCTCTAGATGATTGTCAGTGTTGAAGTGACTCCCCAACCCCATGTGAAAAACAGGTAATAAGCGGTAGCAGATGGATGGATAAGGTAATAAAAGATTTCTTTCTGTTACAAAGGGCTGGCTTAGCTATAATACATTTGATTAGAAAAATATTTTACTGAATATGAAGTTGTTCACATGTCTAAATATTTACCTATTCTGCATTTATAAAATTATAAAGGGAAAACTACTGGGGGAGGGGAAACTGTAAAAAGGTACTGATATAAAATAATAAAGAAGATAGATGAATGGTTAAATAAAATTGATGTTTTAAAGACTACATCACTTCTTGGCATTCTGTTATATATAGCTGCATGCAACAAGAGGGAAGAAGGATCAATGGAATAAGAAAAGAAGAGGGTGAATATTTATCCATGTCTATTCACATGAAAATGCTAGTTATCAAATTTTAAGAAAGTAATATTATTTGTTTCCTTCATATCTATACATCCTTACTTTCTTATGCCTCCAAGTAATGGATATTCATATAGTGGTGTTTGTGTGTGTGTGTGTGTGTGTTTAATTTAATTAAATAAATTACATTTGTTCTTCTATTTGTACATGTTTCTTCATTATTCCAAAACTGATGCCAAAGGCGCTCATCCTCTTCATCACCAAAGCTATTTTCTACATGGGGTTGGGGTGCTGTGTGAACTGTCAGCATCTCTCTGTCTATTCAATGCCCCTCTCCAACCTTCTTTGACAGTTATGTTTGACTGTTGCAGGTCTTCTCTCACACAATCCATTCATCTCTTTGCTGGATGCCCTCATTTCCTCTTGCTTTCTTCTTCTTCTCTGTCCCAAATCTTCTTTACCAAATTGTCTTCTGTTATTCTGCACATGTGTCTGAGCCATTAAAATCTGTTCTCTTTGACCTTTTCTGCAACTGGAGCTACTTTGGCTTTTGTTCTAACGTCCTCATTTCTTCATCTGTCCCACAGTGTGTATCTTAACACCCATCTCAGGGACTTCATCCTCGTCATGTCTAGCTTCCTCAGCTACTCTGTCTTTACTGCTCATGTTTCTGTATCATGCAGTAGTACTGGCCACACCACTGTTTTGTACACCTTACTTTTCAGCCTCTTTGCAATCTTCTTTAATATATTACTACTGACACTCTGTGCCCGTTGGCTGAAGCCCCCCTGATTCTAGCTCTGACCTCCTCTTTCAGACTTTCCTTCTCCTCAGCCTTCCCTCTCAGATACTTGAAGGTGTTAACTTGTTTCACTATCTTTCCTTCTATCTCAGTTTTCAGCTTCTTCTGATTTCCCCATTTGCTGTCATTACAACTATCTTCCCTGTACCTACTTTCAACTCATGTGCCTTCAGTTTTCCAGTCCATCCCCTAGCCTTTGCTGAACTTTTTGTTCAGAGTCTGCCTGTAATGCCACATCATCTGCATATAGCAACTTTGTTGATCTCTCCCCTCAAACCTGACTGCTAATGTAGTCTATCATCAGTATGAAACAGCAGTGGGATCCCAGCTGAACTCTGATGCACACCCACTCTCACTCCCACCATAAACCTCTCTGTGACACCAAACACTGCTCATACTTGAGTCATTGGGTCCTTGCACATATCCTGCACTAATTCTACTAATGTTTCCAGGACTTCAAATCACTGCAGGACTGTCAAATCATCTTTCTTGGGACCTTGTTATATGCTGCCTTCAAGTCTAGGAATTCCCAGTTGGACTCTTTTCAGATTTCTAGCTTCATCTCAACTATCTGTCTCACTGCGAACACTGGGTCAGTTGTGCTGCATCCTGTTCTGATTCCAAACTGTTCACCTATCATCTTCTTTTCTACTACTCTGCATAAACATTTATCAATCACCCTCTCTAGAACTTTCATGCAGTGTGACAAGAATTTGATATCTCTATACTGCCTACAGTTGTGGATGCCCCTTTCGTCTTGTGCAATGGTACTAGTATGCTAAATTTCCAGTCATCTGGGATACAACTTTGTATCTCCACTACTATGAGTACACTCAGGAGCCATTTCTTCTCTTTCTCACCCAAGAAAGTGGATCTTGATCATATCTGTTGTGACCTCATCTGAGCCTGCTGCTTTCTCTGATTTCATTTTCCTTAGAGCTGTTTTTGCTTCTTCTAAGTGGTTCCTCTTCTTATTTCATTGTAGGATGTGTCTGGGTAGTACTGCTTCTGTAGGGTTTTCTTCATTCAGAAGCATCTGGAAGGAACCATTCCATGTGTCTTTGATGTTCTCTGAACTGGTGAGCAGGTCGATGTTGCTGGCATCCCTTATGAAAGGTGTCTGGCTATATTTTTTCTCTTTCTGTCTTTGCCTTGCATCCTGGTGGAGTTTCTTTGTGTCACCTACTGAGCCACTTTCCAGAAGCTGGTAGAGTGCTTCTGATGCCTTGTTCTTTGATAATGCAACTCCTCTCTTAGCCTCTTTGTTAGCCAGCCAGTGTTCTTTTTTAGCCTGGACTTTTCTATCTTTCACTTTTTCCTGCACTCCTTCTTTCAGTTTATAACTTCCTCAACTTCTGCATTCCACCACCAGCTTTCCTTATATACTTTGCTTTCATACCTGCCTCAGAGACATATCTGTTCAACAGTCCTCATACATGGTCTTTGAGGCACTGCCATTCTTTTTCAACTCCAACTATTTCCTCTTCTTCCTTGGGGCTAGACCATTGAATAATTCCTTAAACACTTGGGCTTTTTCACTAGTCACCTTCCAGGTCTTCAGCCTAGTCTCTGTCAACCTTAAAGCCTTCTGACCACTGCTTGCAGCTGTGGCAAGCAATGGTTTATGCTATGGGGCAACTGTTTTACTGGAGATGACTTTGCAATCACTGATTCTACCCTAATGCCCTTTCTTTACTAGGAGGAAGTCTACCTCAGTTGAATGTTTGCCATTGTTGTATGTGATCTTGTGACTATTTCTCTTGCTGAACCATGTGTTGACCTCCATCAAGCCACTGGCCACACAGAAGATGAGAATGACCTCTCCTTCCTTATTCCTGTTGCCCCAACTGTGGACCCAGGCAGTCCTCACATCCTGTTCTGTCTGTCTGCACTGATATGTGTATTCTGGTCACTAACTATCAAAACCAACTCATGTTGTCCTGCTTTATCTAGTAGGTCCTGCATCTGCTGTCCAAATGAATGCTTTCCCTCACTATCACAACCCTACTTTGGGGAATAGGCTAAAATTATGAATAGTATCCTTTCCTTACAATGAAGTTAGATTGCCAAGAGTCTATCACTAGTTCTAATGAATTCTCTCATTGTCTTCTTAAGCCTCTCCCTCACCAAAACTCCCACACTGTTTCTAGCCTGTCCTCCTCCTGAGTAGTAGACTGAATCCCAAGCTAAGTGGCTTTGCTGCATTGCCCTTCCACCTTGTCTCCTGGATATGTAGGATGCCCAACCTCCCTCTTACAATCATGTCATCTACTTCCAAGCTGCATCCTTTGAGTGATCCTGAGTGTAGCAATCCTTAGTTCATTTTTGGCAGGTTGATTGTTTTTTCATGCATCATGGCTATCCAGCATAACCCAAGTTGGACAACTGTCTAATGGACAACCAGTAGCTTATTGACACAGGGCTGCTGGGCTTTATAGCGAGCAAACACTGGCTATTAGGGCCACATACATTCCTTTGTACTGGTTGCATGGATGTAGATCAGAGTAGGCTGGGTCCTCAATCCACTTATCACATTTTGGGTGACATTAGTCATCAAACTTAGAGCCTGTTTTTACACCATTATGTGGCTAACCCTAGCATGGCCTGCAGTCTGTGATCCATGTTTTCCATTTTCTCCTATCTACAGGATACTGCACACCACAGTAGATGCTCAAAGTAGGTGTGTATGTATGTAAGTGTGGTGTGTGTGTGTGTGTGTGTGTGTGTGTGTGTGTGTGTGTGTGTGTGTGTGTGTGTGTGTGTGTGTGTGTATACGCTTGTACACATGCACAAGTGCACCCACCTGGGTGGTCATAGTATGGAAGGTTGGGGGTGCAGAATTTGTATTTGTATGCGTGTGTTAGACCATGCATGTGTGCACATGAGTGTGTGCCTCTGTGAATGTGAGCTAGTGTGGAGGGGCTTGTTTGTGGTTGAGTGTGTGTGTGTGTGTGTGTGTGTGTGTGTGTGTGTGTGTGTGTGTGTGTGAGTGTGTGTGTGTGTGTATGAATGCAGAGGGGTGCCTTTGCTAATGTGAAGTTGCCAGGGGCAACACAAGCACTGTCAGGTCTGACAGCATAGTGTTTGAGTCAGTGACATGGTAAAGAGCTGCTATTGAGGTGTTTCTCATTGCAGGTTTACCTTGTCTCTGAATCAGAATTTCTCTCTGTCATGCTAAATGACCAACCCATGATGGGTAATTAGCATGGGCAGAGAGAAATTCTCTGAATCCCAGGGTTTTTCTATTGTACAATATGTTAAGAGATTTTTGCACACATTTTCAATCAGGGCCGGTGCTAGCATTTTGGGGGTCCCCAACATGTTTCAAGTTAGGGGCCCTGCCCAGTAGGATGTAAAGTGTAACCATGTTACTGCCATGCTCCCTTCCCTGTCAAGGTCCTTCCAGCACCCCTTTAATGATTACTGTGTAAACTGTTAGCACCCAACAGACCATTACAAATACTTGTAGTGCCAACAGTATTGCATCAAGTACACACACTGACTGGCATTTGTTACATTACAATCCTTGATACCGCAGTAAGATAGCCACTCAAGAGGTATATGCACTTGCTGGCTGGCACTTTATAGCAATGTAACATTATGACAAGCCTCTGTATCACAACAAGGTAGCCAGTCCAACAGAGGTAAACACAGTGACTGGCATTTAGTAGCAATGTTATTACATTACAAGAAGGCTCTGTACCACATCAAGGTCACCAGTCCCCCAAAGGTATACAAATACACCCACACAGACTCCCACATACAGGACAGAGAAACCCGCACAAGACAAAGACAGCACTGCAATAAGACTGAACATAGACAAACACTCACAGGACAGGATGGCCCCCATGTTGTAGAAGGAAGTAGTAGTCCACAAAAACGACAAAAATTGATTGGCCAAAGAAGAGCCATAAAGATGGACTATTGAGGATAAGAAAGAAATTATGTCCAAAAGATAGATGCTAGAAAACCAGATATAGTGGTCCAAGAAAAGAAAACAAAAGTAGCATTGATCATTGAAATTGCCACACCTAGTGACTACAGTGTCTTGCATACAGAGAGACACAAAGTCATAAAATACCTCACTCTGCAGGCAGAAATGAGAGCCATGTGGAAGAAAGATACCCAGACAGTTCCAATAGTAGTAGGAGCAACTGGTCTTATAAACAAGAATTTACAGTCGTATTTAGATATGTTACCAATTCTTGTAACAGGAATGCCGTGGTGGTAGCGTTGTTACCTCACAGCAAGAGGTTCTCCCGTTCGATTCTCGGCTTGGCTTGGGAGTGCCTTCTTTGTGAAGTCTGCATGTCCTCCCCGCAGTTGGGTAGCATTCAAAAGACATGTGTGCGTAAATGGGTGTGCCTTCGTTGAAAGTTGTGTGTCGAGCTGGCACCTCGGCGTTTCATAAAAATCTACTGCCAATCATTAGCAGACCGGAGTTCCACTGTGGTGACCCCTTACTGGGGAAAAAGTCAAAAGACAAACAACAACAACAACCAATTCATGTAACACCGTAAGAATTGCAGAAGGTGTCATTACTGGGCACATTGCGCGTGCTGAGAAGAGCACTTTTGGCTAACATCAAAGAGTGAAACAATACTAATTTCATGAACTTTAATCGTACTTTGACTTAGGAATGGGGTCCATTCCCATCATGGTATTAGAAACCCAAAAGACTTGGAGAAATTAAAATGACAGAATTAGGAGAAAGGACAAATTATTATCCCAGGGATAAAAATTCAAAGGGGGATATTCCAGGGTGACTCTCTGTCACCGTTGCTATTCTGCCTTGCCATTAATCCATTAAACTGTTTACATAACGGCTTAGGCCATTGCTACAATTTGGCTCCCAGAAAACAACAAAGTCTAATGACTTCTCATCTTCTCTTTGTCAATGATTTAAACCTGTATAGCTCATCAGATCCTGAGAACAGCATTGACATCTAGGAACAAGATCCAATCTATAAATCAGTTTGCTCTTCCTGTCCTAACTTACGGTTTTGGAGTGATTGAGTGGCCCCAAAAAGTGTTGGATAGATTGGATATTAAAACAAAAAGAATGCTTCATGCTAACCAAATGATTTATAAAAATCAGTGTATACCAAGATTATATATTCCCCGTTCTGAAGGAGGGATGGGCCTCCTTGAAATTGATTACATGTATAGATCTGCAATCGTGGGACACCACACATATCTACTAACTTCACAAAATCCAAATGTAGTGAAAGTTTTGAAACATGAGGAGAGTAAATCTAAGATGACATCTCTGCTTAATCTAGCAGAAACATATTGACGTCAAGCAGGAATGGAAATCAAACCAGGAGTGGATAAAAATCAGGCAGCAACTGAATGTGCCAAAAACAAAAGAAAGAATATAAGGTGAAGGACCAGATGAGAAGCAAGAAATGTGGAAAAAAACATAAATATAGTTGCAAGTATAGAAAACTTCTGGAACAGCCGCATGTTGATCAAGAATGAATGGAGGAATGGTTGAGGAGAGGTGAATTCAAACCAAGAAATGAAAGATTAATATTGGCAGACCAAGACAGTGGGCTACATACATGCTGGTTTACAAAGTCATTGAACATGTGGGAGAAACAGACAAATGTAGGTTTTGTGGAACCGAATTGGAAACAGTCACTCACCTTGTTGCTGGTTGCAACACACTAATGGCAGAAGGACTGTATACTGAAAGGCATAATAATGTGGCGAGACTGTTGCACTGGGGATTGTGCAAACATTATGGTATCAAAGTGGCGGAAAAACACTGCAAACATGAGCCACAAAGCATCATAGAAAATGATGAGGTTTATATCACATGGGATCACCCATTACCAACAGTTCAAAAAATAGATGCTAGAAAACTGTATATAGTGGTTCAGGAAAAAAATACAAAAGTAGCATTGATCATTGGAATCGCCACACCCAGTGACTATAGTGTCTTGTGTACAGACTGACACAAAGTCATAAAATACCAAGATCTGCAGGCAGAAACGAGAGCCATGTGGAAGAAAGATACCCAGACAGTTCCAGTAGTAGTAGGAGCAACAAGTCTTATAAAAAAGAATTTATAATCGTATTTAGATATGTTACCAATCCATGTAACCCTGTATAAATTGCAGGAGTCATTACTGGGCACATTATGGGTGCTGCGAAGAGCACTACTGGCTGACAGCAAAGAATGAAACAATACTAATTTCATGAACTTTAATCGTACTGTGATTTAGGAATGTGGTCCATTCCAGTCATGGTATTAGGAACCCAAAAGACTTGGAGAAATTAAAAAGAGACAGAAGCATCCACACCAAACAAAGTACTACAGCAAAACTGAACAGGGACACCCACAAAAGACAAAGACAGCACTACAGCAAGACTGAATACATGAGATGCATTAGTTGGGCTGACTCCACCACACAAGACAACTGCAGACATGCAGAACAGTCAGACTGCAGAGACACACAAAACAGCCATATAGAAGACACTACAGACACAGAAGACATACAGGAGACAGCCCCGGGGAATTACAGAGACTGATTTGGTGAAAAGTACTTTTGTTCTGATGGACAGACCAAAAATGTAAGAGAGAACCTCAACTCAGCATTGTCACCCCCCCCCCCCTCATATCTCTCAACCTCCTACCATAAAGCCAAAATAAGGGTAGGATAAAGGTGTATAAGTCAAGGACACATTTTAAATACTGCTTTTACAAACAAAAATATATGGACATTTGGCCATACTCTCCACAGCAACCCCCCACCCATCTTCCAATCATATAGCCCACACAAAAGGTGAGCACCCAAACTAAAATATCACTATATGTGTCCAAAACAGGGACTTGGTCTTAACTCTCTCATGTTTTTATATAATGTTGATACAATTTATGGTTCAGCCATTCAGGAAATGAAATAATTTGTTGAAATTGTTAGAGGCTGTTATTTGGGGATTATTTAGGCTTTGATTCAGTTAATGGTGGTAAGGGCTGATTAATTTAGGGGTAGTCAGGTGGTCATGTGATCTATTTTGTATTATTTAAGCAGCTCTTTCAGTAAGTTTCAGTTGTTCTTAAGATGTCTAACAGTTACAGACAAAAGGACTTAACAATAAATAAGATAGTTTAGGTTTTGACATTGGGGGGGGTTCTTTTTTTTTTTCTTTTTTTGCTGGTTTTAAGTTACTGCAAGCTCTATATGCTCGTTAGGGGATTTAATTCTGATTTTAAACTGTCAGCCTGTTCAGTGCACCCTACAAACTGGTACCCAGGGCAATTATCCCTTCAGTGCTTTATCCCTTCTATGGCTTTGTTACTGCACATCAGATTAGCCTGGGCTCTGATGGAAAACACTAGTGTGTTGTGATACGACTGGACAAGGAAAGGGGTGATTATGAGTAGCCAAATACCATACAACTTAAAATAATGATGGAGACTGAGCAGACCAATGCTATAAACTGTCTTTCGGCTTTTCCCAGTTAGGGGTCGCCACAGCGGAACTCCGGTCCGCTAATGATTGGCAGTAGAGTTTTACGTGGTGGCTTGCCGGGCCTAACTCACAACCTTCAGCGAAGGAACGCCTATTCATGCATGTCGACACACAGAAGACGCTCTAACTGAGAACTGAACGTGCAACGTCTAACTGTGAGGTGACAACACTACCGCAGCACCACCACCGCAGTGAGCAGACCAATGCTATAATGTTTAAAATAATATCCAAAGTGTTTTTTTTTTCTGAATTATTGATTAATTCCAGGTAATTTGAATTACTGAAATTAAGAGTCAGTGAGTGTATTTATTATTAGAAGTATAATTGTCCCAGTCATTTGGAAATTATTTGAAGTTACCCAAAATGATTGCACTTTTTTAAATTATTTATTTCTTTAAGACATTCATAGAAGAATATTTCTTCACATTCTTTTTCCATCATGGGGGGGAGGGGGCAAACAATTACATGCTAATCAGCATGACAGATGGTTGCTAAGGTTGCTATGACCTATCCTTTACGGTTTCTATTGAATGGCCTTGTGCTAAAACAGTTATAAATAACAGAGGACATTCCCCATCTAGCACCACAGAGTCTAAAAGAGTGGAAGGTATTACGTCCTGAAATTTAAGGGCCAAGTGCTAGAGCAGATTCCTGCAGCCCTCAAAGTCACAGTGCTTCGCAACTGCACATCATATTTTAGTCTTCTGCTACTAAGGACAGACACCTTCACTTCATTATTTTTCCTGGATGTTAATTTTCAATATTCATTTATCTTACTGGGCCTAAAAGGGCACACAGGAGTGTGTCATTTTATAGTTATGTGGCAGATCAAGAAATGGGGAGAATTACACCTTTAGACATGTTCTCACTGTAAACAGTTCATACATTTACAAATTCATGTCCAGTGCCTTGAAGAAGCACAAAGTTGTAAGCCCCTTTTCTGTGTGCAGAAGCATTAAAATAAAGGTTGGGTTTGCCAGATTTGCTAGTGTCTAATGGCAAATAAAAGGCAGTCCTTACTTAGCAGTGAAACTGACCAAGTAGAGAAGCAGGAGATTCCTAATTGTTGAAATGGATAGGGCTACACAGAGGCTACCTCAGCAAAGGCTGAGGAGCATCACAGGTCTCTAGTTCCACTGTCCCAAAATTGTAGGGTCCTTCTGCTGTGATTGCTGACCATATTGGTCATAAGCCAGTCTACAGTGTAGTGGATCATTCCTTCAAGAAACAGCATGTGCATCCTAGTATTCAGAACTTCAGCTGTCACAAAATTGTTGATACCACATCTGCTCTTATCAGATTCATGGCTTTACCTATGTCTGGGATATTTTTGCTGCATGTAGTTATCAGATTGTATAATTTAGTACACCTGATATTTCCAATCCTTCAATTAAACAGCACTCCTTAGTTATTTCTCTCTCATGTAGTGAATACTTCAAGGACTGCTGTCTCCCTCATTTTTTCTCATTTTACCCTTCAGTGTTTTAACAATCATTTTATTTTGAGCACGCTTCAGTCGGATCTTACCCTGCCAGGGAAGATCTGTACTTGGGAACATCAGCACCCACTTATTGACAGCCACTCTTTAATTTACAGCTGCAGATGAGTGATAGAACAAACACTTTATTTATTTAACATTTGTTTACCGGGAAAGTCTGACTTGGAACAAATCCAATTTTCAGTGGAGGCCCAGGTAGAAATGCTCCAAATGCATGTCTTTGTAATGTGGGAGGAAACTGGATTTCTCAGAGGAAACCCACACAAATGCAGGGATGACACGCAGACTCCACACAGAAGGCACCCCAGCCAAGAATTGACTCAGAGAACCTCTTGTTGTAAGGCGACAATGCTACCATTGCACCACTGCGCTCCACCTGTCCTTCATCACATGCAGTTCTACAGAGTGACAGAACCAGTTCCCCACTCCCAGGTGGGAAAGGGGTTTTATTCAAGGATGTTTTAGCACCAAAGAAAGAAAATGTTTGGAGACCAGTTCTGGATCTTTCTTTCCTAAAACTTTTCTGATAGTGCCCAACATTGATCTTTCTTTCCTAAAACTGTTTCTGATAGTGCCCAAATTCAAAATGATGTCACTTCACAACCTGTTACCTCTTCTTCCTAATTCAAGTTTCTTGGTAACAGTAGAGTTAAAATATTACATCCCTATTCATCCAGACTTCAGGTGTTTATTAAGGTTTTGTGTGTACAAACCATATTATCAGGTCTCTGCCTTTATCCACTACACCAAAAGTGTTCACAACGTGTAAAGCTCTAGTTACAGTTCATTGCAGGTTACAGGGTATCCACCTGTTTCCATATTTAGATGACTTACTTATCTTTGCTGAGTCTTTTTCAAAGTATTAGGAATATCTCTTTTGAGTGAGATATATCTTACACAAGCTGGAATTCCAAGAGAACATTCAAAAGTCATTCTTGACTCCTCACAGGATTGTTGTACTGGGATGTCAATTAAGACACCACAGTTCAATGAACTTTCCTTCCACAGGAAAAATATATCTAGATCTATTTCTAGGGTTTTCCATTCAGACTTTAGTTGCTGAGAGGGAATACCTCAGGATTTTGGGTTTCATTGCTTCTGTGATTCTCATGATACCCCTGGCAAGACTCTACATGAGAAACAACAGTGGTATCTGAAGTCTCTTTGGTCCAACACCAACACCCTTTGTTTTATCAAATCCCAGTCCTAGGGGGTATGTCAGAAAATAAATCATTTGGTAGAGACAACAGATATTCCTAAATCCAGATCTCCCCTTCTTCCTCCCTGCTCCAAAGCACTCTGTAATCTGACCTAGCTGGTTGGTTGCTTTGACCTCAACAAAAAGAGTATCTGAGTTGGTAGCTCTGATGATGAGTCAACCTGACCTCATTTACCACATTTTATGCCTACAGTGGTATCAGACTTTACTTTAAGCCAAACTATCCATTCACCGGTTTTCTTTCCTGAACCCAAAAATGAGGGAGAAAGAATACTCCATACCTTGGAGGTCCACAGACAGCTCAGGTACTATCTTGATAGAACTTAATCTTCCAGATCATCAGATCAATTGTTCATTCTTGAGAAGGTAAGAAGGGGCATCTTATGTCAAAACAGACTATTTCAAAATGGTTGTCTAAGGCTATTACCTTTTGTTATATTCACCACAACAAAACTATTCCAGGCAGGGTCAAGGCCCACTCTACCAGGACCTTGGCTTCACCTATGGCTTTTTAGAAAAGGTTGTACTCTGGAAGTATTCTAGAAGCAGCAACTTGATCCTCTGTACTTACTTTTAGAAAGCACTATAATGTTAATTCCTTTTCTCGGTCTGTACCAGAGTTTGCAATGACCATTCTCCAGGGGCTCCTGGACTCTTTTTCTTCCACCTCCAATTGTAATAAGTTAGGGTAATCTACCCATATAGCTAAGGCTACTACAAAAGTGATCAATATGATGAACATAGTACAGTTGAGTGAAAAAACTTGCTATAACAGTAGATGGTTGTATAATCAGTGCTGCAGTAGTCGCTCTGTCCCTCCATCATTCTTGTTTTTTTATGTTATTTATGCCAGGGTGGGATTATTTTTTTTATTCTTCCTCTAATTGTTCTTTCTGATTTCATTATTAAGCTCAGTTGGATCTGCCTGACAGTTTGGGCACATGGAAGGTATCCCAAATCTTTGAAACCTGGCTGGCTGTTAGATCCTTGGCAATATATAGCCCATATAGCTAAGGCTATTGCAGCAGTAATCATTCAAACATCTACTGTTATGGTAAGTTTACATACACAACTGTACTGTATTTGAGCAGTAACAAATCCAACAAGTAAACTGCAAATAATGATATTTTAATTGCCTGCATACCCAGTCTATACCAACTAATCTTCAATTTATGAATTGTCAAGAAGGTTTTAAGATATAAAGCAAAGAAGATCAAGGGCAATCTTATCACGGGGGAGTCCTACAATGCAAACAAAAATATTATTATAAAAATACTGTGACTGTGACTGCTTCATTTTGCACTTTGTATCTTTGCTACTTATACCTTAAACAGCATAGGCTAGCTTCAGACTTGCTGAATCTAGACTGTTTGGTATCACTTATTATTGGAGAGCCCACATTCTGCCTCTCAGTAGTCATCTTGGGATTAGTGCTTCTGTTTTTTGCTGGTGAGAGAAGGAGTGCAGTTACATTATTTCCTGGAGCTGCTGATCACCAGAAAGCTTAATAACTGCTTTATAGGTGACAGCTTGGAATCTGTGCTTATATTCTGAACCTGGTGAGAGGAAGAGCAGAGTGCATTGATTCCAGACTCTTTCTGGTTGGAGAGTGAGTGTCTGTGCTTAACGTACCTGATTGGTCTGGTTGCTATTTGAGGCATCTACCAGAAAAAGGCTACAAGCCTGCAGACCCTTGCATCATCTGGGACAAGACAGTGGATCAACAAACAGGCAGTGGCCTGCTTCTCTTCTTAGGATTGGTACTAACATTTTGCTTCTGGTGAGAGAAGAAGCAAAGGAATATTGTATCCCAACATAGTGAAGCTGCCCTGAGACCAGCATTAGTAGTAGCCAAGCAGTAGCCATTCATGCGACTCCCCTCTTTTCATCATTCTTGACAAGCTAATTCTTTATTTTTCAGTAAGTACTGCTTGATTTCTTTCTAACTTTAGAATATCTGCCTAAATACTTCATCCTTAAATTTTCAGGGTCTATGTATTAGTTTCTCAAGTGTTTGGCAGTGTTCTGTACAGACTCAGATACCTTGAGTGACATTTTTCCTGTAAAAGGAATATATAAGGAAACAGCTTCAGTACTTAGTAATAATGACCATCCTTCCTTGCATATCTAAAGGTCAGCTCCCTCTGCTTTCTCCTATTAACCCGGTGAACTTGGGCATTCTGAGGCAGTGTAGCAACTGCCTCATGTACAAAGACAACTCTTTCCTCTTACCTCCTAACACTCAGACTTGTGAGAGATGCACTTACATATCCAAATTGGAAGCCATGCACTCTCAAACCAAGACTGGAATAGCTGGCCAAGAGGAGAAAGTCAACACCTGCACCACAGCACATGCAACACATAGCTCTCCAGGACACCCACCATCACATCTCTCACATAAGAACACAAGCCACACACCAACCTTTATGGAAGCTCTCAACAGAAATCTACCCAAACAGCAGAGACCTCCAAGGCAGAAACGCACTCGACCACCACAACACTGCACAAATCACAAGACACATAGTTCACCTACACAGTGTGCCCCTCAACCTAAGCCCCTAAGGCAAAACAGCTTGCCCAATACACTAATCATAGGCGACTCGGTAGTGAGGCACACTGATGTCCCACTCACTAGGTTGAATAATATCAGGTGCCAGAATCCAACACATAACACATGCACTCAGGTCACTTCACAACAAGCACAAGTATGACTCTGTCACTGTCCATGTGGGTGTGAATGACCTGAGACACACCTCCCTGGACAACATGAAAAGAGACATGGAGGAGCTGTCGGATTATGTGGCCCAGGCAGGTATGACCCTAGCCCTGAGAAGCATTCTATCATCGCCCAAAATGATACCGCAGTACAAGGAGAAAATGACTGACTTTAACAATTGGCTAAGTTTCTGGTGTCATTCTAAGGGGATCTAGTATCTATCTGCTTGGGATGACATGACTGACAGACCTCAATGCTTTGCCAGAGATGGCCTGCATGTGTCACCCCTGGGTTTCCGGACACTGGCTAAGGCTCTTGCTACCCCTATAGTGCCTTTTTTAGGTGATGTTCCAAAGACCAAATATCACTGTAACATCTATAAATAAATGCAATATGAGGGTCATGCTGCTCAGTGCTAGAAGTCCTAATCTCAGGTTGCACTTGCTCGAAGCACTTCTCAAAATGGAGAACATCGACATTTGTGCTGTACTGGAGACCTGGTTTAAAGAAGCGCTGCCAGGCTATAACTCATTCCACACCTTTCGGCCCCAGAACATGGACCGAAGTTCCAAATGCAGTGGTGTCTCCATATTCATAAAGGATATGCACACCTCCAGACTAGTGGCCCAGCATAATGCATCTGAGATACATCAGGTACAACTAACACTGGGTAAGATGGTGATTCAGGTTGTAGACTGCTATAGGTCCCCAACCATGTCCCAAGACTCTCACTCCACCTTCCTAAGCACACAGGAAACTATTAGGGTCCAACCCAACACTCTCATACTAGGTGAATTTAACTACCCCTCCATCAACTGGGAAAACTACTCATGCACCAATACACTGGCCCAATGCTTCCTGGAATTCATCATTTCCAATGCCCTGGACCAGCTCATTCTTACCCCCCACTATAGGAAGCAACATCCTTGACCTGGTTATTAATAACATGGGCAACTGTTGCAAAACACCAATAGTCAATTCTTCCCTGGTTAGATCCAACCGCAAACTTACCACCATGGAAATCCACATCTCACCCCCCACCACATATACATTACTCCCATCACTGCTGATGAATCATACACCAACGCACTGTATGAACACGTACATAAATGCATGGAACTAGCCATACCCAACAGAACCAAGACGCTCTCTTCCAAAAAAAGCAAGCCAATCTGATTGCCCCCTGCCATTAATAAACTCTACAACAGAAGGAAGAAACTGCTGCAGAAAAAGGTGAAGTCCCAAGACTGGAAAAAACTCCCTTATTAGCCTCAACAAAAAGTTGAGATCCCTCATCAAAACCTCTAAAGCCAACTATTAAGGCAGAATTGCAGCAGACACTAAAACAACCACAAAGCCTTCTATAGTCCTATCAAGAATCTCCATGGTAATACCCAGGTTTTCTCTGAGTTACTGCACAATTGTACCTCCTATACTGAGCCAACAGATATTGCCAACATACTGGCTGACAGATTCAGTGCCAACTTTACCACATCTGTGTGCCCTGTTCAATCACAGCCTCACCTCAGGCTTTGTCCCTACCGAATGGTGCACTGCTACAGTCATCCCTCTCCATAAAGGGGGAGTGACTACAGACCCTGGGAATTATCTCCCCATTAGCCTGACAGGTCTGATATGCAAGGCTATGGAGCACATCATCATGGACTTAATTAACAAGGAAATAGGGAATCTCCAAACTCTAGATCCCACAAAATTTGGTTTTGTGAAAGGTAGATCATGCCTGCTCAACCTGGTTGACTTCTTTGAGTCAGTCACCAGAGCTCTGGATGAGGGCAAGGCAGTTCATGCAGCCTACCTCGATCTGGCCAAGGCCTTTTATACCATTTCCCACTCAGGAATTATTGATAAACTCACCAAACTAGGCATCAACCCCTATATCACTAAGTGGGTTGCAAACTGGCTCACAGATAGAACCCACAGTGTGAAAGTAGAGGACTCCAAGTCAGACTGCTGACCAGTCATGAGTGGAGTCCCACAGGGATCAGTCCTGAGTCCTTTCCTGTTTGACATCTACTTCTCTTCCAGGCCAACATGGAAGGACTCTGGTTGACCAAGTTTGTAGACAACAGCAAGCTGGGAGCCATTATTAACTTCCCAAGTGATGTAGGCATCCTACAGAAAGGCCTCACTGAGACCAATGAGACCAATGACTGGCGTTGAAACCATGGCCTTAAGCTTAATGCCAAAAAAATGCATCGTCATCCCCTTTGGGAAAAACTCAATTCACACTAATTACCACATCGATGGGAGCCCACTGAACACTGAAGGCATTATAAGAGATCTGGGGACACAGGCTGACAGCAACCTTTCCTTCAACCACCACATTGCCACCATGGTTAGAAAGTCTTTCTATGTGGCACATCTCATTACCAAGGGTTTTGCATCCAGGAAGAAAGAGGTCATCATCTCTCTCTCTCTCTCTACTCTTCCCTCATTAGGCCAATCATCAAGTATAATGCCCCATTTGGCATGTACCTCACTATACACATGCAACAGCTGAAAAGGCCACAAGAGTACCTCACAAAGAGGATCCTAGGCCTTAAACACATGTCCTACATGGACAGACTCAAAAAACTCCAGCTATTTTCTGTCTCATATCGTCTACTAAGAGGTGATCTCTGCTTGACTTACAAAGCCATGTCTGATCCAGCACTGTTAGAAATGCTACATCTAAAGAAATACAAATCCCTCTGCACCACACACTCCAGACACCTCAACCTCATTACTACAATCAACAGAACATGCTGGAGGGACAGGTTCATAACCCAGAGACTGCCAATGCTCTGGAACAGACTTACCATACATGTTAAGCAGAGCACCTCACTGATCCTCTTCAAGAGAAATCTTGATGAGTGGAGAGGAAATAGAAAGTTCACCCCAGGGATCACTGCAGTGGCTCTACTTGATAGAGACACTAGGAATTAATGTCAGGTGGCACTATGCCAGGGCACTTCTATGGGCTAGGTTTGTAAAGGCTCCAGGGCCATTAGCCTAATACACACCTATGAACCTATGACCCTATGAACTTGAGCACTAAAACCAGCCATCTTATGTTAAGAGGGCCTCCCTGCACCCCTGTGGAAGAAGTTTGTATCTCAGGATCCATCTGAGTTGGGGATTGTTGGAATAAGGCTCTGTGTGGGGCTTTCCTATTGGTAGATTGTGTTAAAACTGTTTAAAATTGCTTGTATTTTAGCCTTGTGTTTGCACGTAGCTCCTCACCTCGCAACAGGGGTTATTAGTGCCCTGTACAGATGCAAACACCTAGATACAACTTTTTCCCTAGAGAACAGTCAGTGGAACCCTTCCAGGCTTCCCTGCTGCACTGCAGACACAGCTGAGCACTGAGCAGTACTGCCACATTTTTAATCTCTAATCCTCAACAGAATGAGTACCCTTGCTAACCTTAAAGCAAAACCTGATCTAACTTGCTCACCCCCTAACAGTACTTATGGTTTAACTTGCTACTATGGACAGTCAGTTTCACAACATTTCTCCAACCAGCCTGATTGACATGGGCATACTGAGGTAATGTAGTAATTGCCTCATGTATACAGACAACCATTTGCTCCTACAGCAAACAAAAGCAGTATGTGAGAGATGCAACTATACTATGAAACTGGAATCAACCCTCTTATGTAACAATAAACAAGACATTAAAAAGGCTGTCAGCACACACACCTCCCACACAAGATAAAGTCATGACCCATAAACCCACATACGTGGAGGTACTCAATAAGAGCCTACCAAAAGACTAGAGGCTTCCCAAGTGCAAACAGCTCACATACTGTATAATAGAGCATGATCAAAATCTACTACAACACACATACCGGTGTCTCAGCGAATAAGCTCCTAAGGCAGAACACCTCAAAACCAAATGTCCTGGTCATAGAAGATTCCATAGTGAGAAACACAGATGTCTCCCTCACCAGGCTGGACAAGAAGGTCACTGCTAGCTAACTAACCCCTAGCTCCACCCCCCCATTTCATCTTAAACCTATACCCACCTCCTATATATTGTCCTTACTTCAAAAACTTAAACAAACAACCCCCTCAGCTGACAAACAGCAGAATAGAATACCTCCAACTAAGTGCAAAAGCTATAGCCTACCCTGTATTGATGGATTAGACCTTAAAGAAAAGGAAAATCCCTCAGTATCAGTATGGAAAATCTCATATTCCTCCCTTTCAAAGGAGGTGACACTGGAGAGTTCTTCTCTAACACTTTCTAACTTCCTACTATCCCCCTCTTAAAAAAATAATGAAAAATGCATCCACAAACAATTACTTTAACCACCTATACTTAAACTTCAATCTCCTAGTTAACTGCCAACATGCAACATGGCTTTCACAGTACTACCACAGCTACCACAGCCTTACTATCCTTATAAAAAAAAAAAAAACAAATAATAATACTCCTCTCTTCTGTTCTTGTGTCAAAGTCTTTGACCTGGTTAATCCTTAACCCTCTTATATCCTCTTATATCTACACTCTCTCTGGACAATCTTGCATTAAATTGGCATTAAGCTGGTCTCAAAATCCTCTCTAAAAATCGCTAAACAGGCAGTTCTCTGGGACAAATCCCACTCTCTTAATCCCTCTCTACCTATATAGGAGTCCCTCTCCATCCATCTTAGGTCCTTGTTTTTTTATTTTAAATGATGACCTCTATCTACTACCTCTATCTACCTGTATATTCAATGCAGATGACACACTACCATCATGCTCTGCCTCAACTCAGACTGAATCCACTCCTCCACACAAAAAAACTTCACCCATTATAGACAAATGGTTTGCTAATCATTGTCTCCTCAACCCAAACTTCAAAACTTCACATCTTTCTACCCACACCACAATGGATTTCAATGGATTTCACATTTCTACATGGCACCCTCACACCTCCATCAACCAACCCAAACCAGAAAACATTACTATTGACAAACCACCAAAATTTGACTTTCATATTAACTCAACAATAAAACAACTAACAGAAAAAAAGGTTCTCTTACAAAATCTTTCTCTCTACAGAATCCTGAAGCCAGATCTAATATAGCCAGAATACTAATCCTCTTAGATATCTCCTACTATATTATATTAACTATACTTCCCCCATTAACATAAACTCAATCCATTATAACTTAAATCCATTTAAAACCAGATTTGCATAACCCTCTCAGCATTGCATATAACTCCATTGCTTAGATCTCAAAAACTAGGGCTTCACAATACACCCCACTCAATACTAATACCACTACTTACAAACAATTACCCAATACACCCTTCACCATCACCTAGAACACACACCAATGTTTCCACCCTTATAAACCCCTATACAATTTCTGAAGAACCTTTCCTTCTAACAAAATACTGATAACCAAAATATCAAATAACACTAACATAAAATAAACTCAACTATTTTCAGAAGGAATGGAATCAACTGGAATCAACTACCACCTCACCTCACTCACCTCCTCTCATCCCTAAAACAAAAACAAACTCACCAAGTAACTAACCAAACTACATGCTCAACCTATGACCTCTCTTTTCACTTCTTTTTTTTTTCTCTCCTTCCTCTTTTTCCTCCCTCCTTCCCTCCCTCTCCTTCCTCCCCCTCCTAAGTATTCCACTCCTAATTTATTCCTATCTCTCTCTATTTATAGATATAAACTAAAATTGCTTCAAAATAAATTATAATGTAGTAAAACTAAAAATAATTATAACCAAAAAAAAGATCTAATTCTAATTACTCATAAGTCTACTCTTGTCTCTCTGTATTCATTTCAAAATTTAAAGCAAATGTTTTCTTTTTTTTCTTTTTATTGTATATTTTTAGTTGTGCTATAGTAGTTTTAGTTAACGGTTTCCTTCTCCCTCGGCCTGGTATGCCTGTCAGATGCCAAGATAAATAAAATCATGCACACACACAAATCACTCAACAACAATTACCATTATGACTCTATCAAAGTACATGTTGGAGTGAATGACTTGAGATGTACCTCCCTGGACTATATGAAGACAGAGGTGACTGAACTCTCAGATTATGTGTCCCAGGCAGGTATGTCCCTATCCCTAAGCAGCATTCTACCGTCACACAGGATGATGCTACAATATAAACAAAAAATGATTGACTTCAACAATTGGCATAGCTTCTGGTGTCATTCCAGGGATCTAATATCTGTCAACCTGGGAAGACATGGTCGACAGACCACACTGCCTTGCGAGAGATGGTTTTCACCTGTCTCCTCTAAGCTTTCGAATACTGGCAAAGATGTTTGCCTCCCCCGCAGTACCTTTTTTTAGGCAATGTCAAAACAATAAAACTTTCAATGTAAAAAAATCCATTGCAGGCAAACTCAAGGTTATGCTGCTTAATGCTAGGAGTCTAAACAGGAAACTGCACTCCCTGGAAGCTGTCCTCACCTTGGAAGATGCTGACGTCTGTTCAGTCACCGAGACTTGGTTCAAAGCCAGAGAGCACCCCGACCGTGCAAGGCTAAAATGCCTTCCACATGTCCAGACCTCAAAACGAGCATGAATGAACCAAAGCTGGAGGTATATCCATCTTCATTAAATCCAAACACACCTTAAGACTGGTTAAACAGTACAATTCTTTTGAGCTACTCCAGGTCCAAATAACTATAGGTAAAACACCCTACCACATAATTTCTAGCAACAGGTCCCCCACCATGACCTAGGAGAAGCACACCGCCTACCTGCACTTGCTTGAGTCACTCACTATACAGCCAAACACCTTGGTCATGGGAGATTTCAACTATCCTTCTATCAAATGGGCGACATAGACATGCACAAGCTCGATTGCCCTGAGGTTCCTGGACTTTGTTAATACAAATGCCCTGGAACAGTTTAGTCTGCACCCCCAAAAGGGGCTAAATATTCTGGAATTAGTACTCACCAAAATAGGCGGTCACTGCACTAGCCCTGTGTTCTGCCCTCCCTAGTAAGGTCAGACCATAAATCCATCTCAAATGAAGTAACAATAAGACCCGATACTGCCACAGAAGCAATAAAAATGAGAAACTTCTTCAAAACAAACTATAGCCTACTAAGCGATGGTTTAAAAAGTTTCACACCCCCCCCCCCACTAAGACAGCCAAGAATTACTCCTGTGCAGAGGAGTTCACAAACGCCCTGTATAAAGTACAGTTGTGTACCTACCATAAATGTAGATGTTCGAGTGTATTCACTGCTGCAGTCATTACACTTGGTTTATCCTGCTGGCAGGCTACCCGCAGTCGGCCTGAATTCCAAAGTTCTGGTCTGGCGTTGGTTGTTGTCGCCTATTCCCTGACGTCAGTGCGCCAGGGGTATAAAAGATGCAGCCAATGTCGTTTTCTTCAGTTTTTCTTGCCCCAGATGTCAGGTGCACCCGAAAGGGTAGGCTGTAAAAATGATGATCATAAAAAAGTATGCACATAACCTTCATCTACAAGCAAATACACCACATAGGTTGTATAGAATAGATAGGTACAGATAAAGTCCCAGCAAAGAGAAAGGGGGATGGCGGGAGGGTAACCTGCACTGCAACAGTGAATACACTCGAACATCTACATTTATGATAGGTACACAACTGTACTATGTTCATCGTGTTTCACTGTTGCAGTCATTACACTTGGGTTGAATCCCAAAGCTGAGGTTGGGCGGCTGGGCCTAAATAGAGTTTGGAGTGGCTATGAGGCCCTGTAGAACTGCAGTGGCAAAGCCTGCTCTGGATTTAGAGTACAGAAGTAAATGGTAGTGCTTTGTAAAAGTGTGCACTGAAGTCCATGTTGCAGCCTCCAAAATATCCCTGGTTGGTTCTCCTCTGAGGAAGGCTGCTGAAGTGGCTGCTGCTCTGGTAGAATGTGGCCTAATGCCCTTGGGCACTGATTTGCCATGTTGTGAATAGCAGAAACAAATGTAGCGGCCTATCCATTTTGAAATAGTCTGCTTTGAAATGGCTTTTCCTTGGGAACCTTCAGCATATGCCACTAAACGTTGCTCAGTCTTTCTGAAGGCTTTAGTCTTGTCCAAGTAAAACTGTAGCTGTCTGTGTATGCCCAAAGTATGCAGAAGTCTCTCCCCCTTATTCTGTGGGTTTGGATAAAAGGTAGGCAAATATATGGTTTGGTTAAGAGCCATGCTGGACACTACCTTAGGCACAAATGTCGGGTTTGTTCTTAGAGAAACCCTGTCCTGATGGAAAATAATAAAAGGTTCCACAGCCATTAGTGCCTGTAGCTCTGAGACTCTTCTTGCTGAAGTTATTGCTAGGAGAAGAGCAGTTTTCCATGACAAGTATTTTATCTCTGCTGTATTGGCAGGCTCAAAAGGAGGCAGTGTGAGTTTTTCCAAGACAAAATTGAGGTCCCATGTAGGTATTGGAGCTCTCCTTGGAGGTCTTATGTTTTTGGCCCCTCTGAGAAACTGTCTTAGCAGTGGATGAGAAAAAATAGGTGGTTCCATATTGTAATGAGCTGAAATGGCAGAGGCATGGATCTTAATTGATGAGACGGATAGACCATTGTCCAGCATCTCAGTTAGGTATTGCAAAATCTGAGGAATATTTGGTTCAAGCGAGTCAATTCCCTGCACTTGGTTCCAAGCACAGAATCTCTTCCATTTGTCTGCATACGATTTTCTGGTGCTGGGCCTCCTGGCCTCCAAAATAACATCCATAACTGCTTTAGAGAGAGATGTGTTCTGAATGATTACATTATCCGTCATGCAGCCAGATTTAGGGTTCTGAGTTGGCTGTGCAGGATCTGGTTGTTCTTTTGGGTCAGAAAATGAGGTATTAGAGGCAATGTCCAGGCTGGGCCTTGAGACAAGCTCTTTAGGATTTGGTACCAGTGCTGGCGTGGCCAGTCTGGGGCAATCAGTATCATTTTTGGCTTCTCTTGTCTGACCTTTAGGAGTACCTTAGAGAGGAGAGGCAGAGGAGGGAAGGCATATACTGTAAGGGCTTTCCAGGTGAATGAAAGGACGTCCACTTTCCATACTTGCTTGTGATAAGTCCGAGTGCAGAATCTCTGTGGCTGGCAGTTGTGAGGGGAAGCGAATAGATCTATGTCTGGGCATCCCCATTTCCCTGTTATCATGTTGAAGATTTGTGGGTCCAGTTTCCACTCGTGAGGATCCATGAGGTTTCTGCTTAGTTCGTCTGCCAAAGTATTTGTTTTTCCTGGCAGGAATTGTGCTTGCAGATGTACTTGATAAGTCAATGCTGTGTTCCACAAAGTCATGGCTTGCCTGCAGATGGGGTAGGAATGTGTGCCCCCTTGCTTATTTATGTACCACATGACTGTAGTATTGTCCATCTTTATCAGCAGTTGTCCCAGATAAAGAAGGTCCTTGAAGACTGTCAGGGCATTTTGTACAGCTAGCATCTCTTTTTGATTGATATGAAGATGTATTTGGTTTGTGGGCCATGTGCCCTGAATACATTTTCCTGCCATGTGCTGCCACCAAGCATAATCTGATGCATCTGTTGTTAGTGTTTGCCTGGCAGTGGGAAGGTGAATGGCTGTCCCTTGTTGTGGTGACAGGCCTGTGCCCACCATTGAAATTCCTGTTGCAGGCAGGGAATGAGAGTAATTACTGTTTCCAGTTTGTGGCAATGTTGAGTCCAAACACTTTTTAGATACCATTGTAGTTTCCTCATATGCAGTCTTGCATATGGAATTAGTAGAATGCAGGATGCCATGTAGCCCAGAGCCTGCAGAATATTTCTTTCAGATAACTGGGTCTTTGTTGCCACGTCTTTAAAGTAAGAAGTCAGATGCCTTTGTTTGTCTGGCATGAGATAAGCCATCTGGGCAGTTGTACGTAAGCTTGCACCCAGGAATATTATCTCTTGAGACGGTACTAGTTTTGATTTCTTTTCGTTTACTATGTACCCTAGGCAAATTAGTAATCTTTTTACAAACTCCAGATGCTGTAGTAGAATATCTCTCTCCTTTGCTTGAATAAGGCAGTCGTCCAAGTAGGGGTATATTTTAATTCCTCTTTGTCTGCAAAATGCAATTACTGGTGCCAGGCATTTTGTGAAGACCCTGGGCACAGTAGATAAGTCAAAGGGCAGTGCAGAGAATTGGTAGTGCATTGAGCCAGCTATGAATCTGAGGTATCTTCTGCAAGATTGTCTGATTGGGACATGCAGGTATGCCTCTTTGCGGTCCAAAGTTACAAGCCAAGCCTTCTTGTCCAGCATGGGCAGAAGCTGCTGTAGAGTCAGCATTTTGAATTTTGGGACATCCAGAAAAGTATTTAGAATAGACAGGTCAAGAATTGGTCTCCAGGCTTTGTCCTTTCTTGGTACTAAGAAAAGTCTTGAGTAAAATCCTTGTCCCTGCTCTTGGTGTGGTACTGGCTGAATAGCCTCCATGTCCATGAGAGATGAAACTTGTTTTTGTGCCTCTTGCCATTGATTGTGTGGCAGGTCTGGCATGCCTTTTGCCTTTGGAAAGGTGTGAAAGTGGAACCTGTAACCCTGAGAGACTATATTTAAGACCCATTTGTCCTGGGTGATCTTGTGCCAGTTTTGTGAAAAAAGTGCTAGCAACCCCCCCACCCCCACCCCCCACTGCCAAAAAATAAGTGCTTGGCATTGGCAGAGGGGAAGTCATTGGGACTGTTTTCTATAAGGCTGTGATTTGTCTTCTCCGCTTTTGGAGGTAGAAACACCCCATTGTTTGGGCCTGTATGAGCCCTGGGGCTGTTGCCTGCCTCTAGGGCATCTGAATCTGCCTCTTTGTGGTCTGTCTGACACTGGAAAGAACCAATTCTTAGAGGGCCAGTTCCTGCTAAATCTGGGTGGCTGTACCTGCTAAATCTGGGTGGCTGTACCTGTAAGAAATCCTTTACTGTCTGCATAGATTTTGCCTTATCCTCCATTTTCTTTAACACCTCCTCTGCCTTAACACCAAACAAAGTATCATGCTGTAATGGAGCATCCAATAATGTTGCTTTAACATAATTAGGCAGATTCTGTTCCTTTAACCAAGCATATCTTCTAATAACAGAACCTGTAACAGCGGCCCTGCATGAGGCCTCCAGTGAATCATAGCCACATTGCAAAGTATGTTTTCCCACTTGTTCAGCTGCATGCAATAAATCCTGCAAATCTTTGTTCTCAGAACATTCAGAGTTTGTCAACATTTTTTGTTTTAACAAAGACATTAAGTATTGTTGATATTTGAGCATATGAAACTGACAATTTAAAGCCCTTACAGCCAAGGTAGCAGAAGTGTAAACTTTTTTCCCTCATCTGTCCAAAGCCCTAGAATCTACTATGTCTAGGACAGGGGGAATTGCAAGAAGTCTGTGCTGAGGAAGTAAAAGAAAGCCCCTAAGTCTTTTCTTAGAATCGGAATAATCCTGGCTCTCCCAATGGAAATGCTCCCTCATGGTATGCAGGGAAGAATAGTCCTCAGGAGGAGAAGCTGAAGGAATAGAATCTTCAGCATCAGAATCCTCATAGGGAGGAACAGAAGATCCCTGATCAGAAGAGGAATCAGAGGAAATGGAAACCTGATCAAATGAATCATATTCAGTGTCTTGCCTAGGCCTCTTATCAGGAGGGGGATGGGAACCCCTGATCAAAGTAATTAGGTCTTTGGCCATTTTGAGCATCTGTTTCTTAGGCATAGAAGTCTGTCCTGGAGAATACTGTACTGGTTTCCTTGCCTTTAAAACTGTTTTAGACTTTGTCTTGGATGCTGAAGTAGGCTTTATATAAAGTTGTGTAGTTCTGAAGACACCCTCAGAAGCCGATGCCTGCTCAGCGGCTCCAGACCCATCTGAGGGATTAATTTCCGAAGGGCCAATACCTTGAGTATCCAAAGGCCTAGCTGTCTCCATGTGGGAGTCAGAGGCGGCCTGTGGCTCTGAGGTAGCACCTCACTGAGCACCGACGAACCGGCGACTGGCCTAAAAGAGGCTTAGTCGTCGGTTTTGGACCTCGGATGCTTGTCCTTGTCTTTATCCTTGCATTTTTTATGAATTCCGGTTGTCGGTTGCTCCGACGGCATTATGTAGTTAAACCTTCTGCCAAAATAATGAAAAGCAAAATCGTACCGACGCTTAATAGTGTGTTGGTTAAATCTAGCACAAAACCGACAACTAGCAATGTTGTGGTCAGGGCCTAGGCAAGAAATACAGTAAGAGTGGAAATACTTATGAGGTATTTGCTTCCCACAAGAAATACAATTGTTAACTTTTTCTGACATTGGTCTGGAGCAAGAAAAAAGTTTCCCCAACGGGGTACTTAGCTTTATTGAAGACTTCGGATCTGAAATTCGATTTCGAAAATCTCAGGAGTCGGCCGACCGGCACTTGCGAACTGCTTTTGCTTCGGGCAACGCGCGGCAAGAAAGACTGAAGAAAATGGCGTCGGCTGCATCTTTTATACCCTTCGTGCACTGACGTCAGGGAACAGGTGACAGCAACCAACGCCGGACCAGGACTTTGGAATTCAGGCCGACTGCTGGTAGCCTGCCAGCAGGATAACCCAAGTGTAATGACTGCAACAGTGAAACACGATGAACATCCACTTAAACAACTGAATTGACTCTGCTGTACCTGACAGGATCAAAACCAAGTCCTCCCATAAAAACAGGCCATCCTAGTGGACCTTGAATATAAACAGGTTATATAACAAATGAAAGAAACTGATATCTAAGAACAAGAGGGAAGTTAGTCAGCAGAGAAAGAATACCTACACAGCTTGAAAAAAGAAATCAGATATCTGGTAAAGTACTCTAAAACTAGTTATGAGGCTAAATTAACTTCTCTAGCTAAAGACAATCATAAGGCATTCTTTAGCTACGTCTGAAATCTAAAAGGGAATACCCAGCTATGTACCGAGCTTATAGTGGACAGTACCGCTCACACTGACCCTGAGGAAATTGCCAACCTGTTAGCTGACAGATTTGGTGCAAACCCCCCTACCCCATCCTCACCAGCCATACCCCAAAGCATATCTGGCACCAGTCCTCTCCCCAGTATCTCCAATGAGCAGGTCATATCCACACTCTCCAAGGCCAAAAACAAACAGCCTGTATGGGATCAGATAACATCCCAGGTAGCTTACTAAACAACCTAAAACATGACCTAGTGGATCCACTTGGCACTCTCTTTAACCATAGCCTGAGCACTAGAGTTGTTCCAGCATAGTGGAGAACAGCAACTATAACCCCTTTGCACAAAGCAGGTCTATCAACCAATCCTGGGAACTATAGACCCATAAGCCTAACCAGCCTTATCTGCAAGGAAATGGAAAGAATGATCATGGACCTTATCAACCAGGGCAAAAACAACCTTCAAGTTTTTGACTCGACCCAGTCTGGCTTTGTAAAGGGTAGATCATGCTTACTAAACCTGGCGAACTTCTTCAAGAATGTCACCAAAACCCTGGACAAAGACAAAGCAGAACACACTGCCTATCTTGACATAGCCAAAGCTTTTGACACAATCTCCCACTCAGTATCACTGACAAACTCTCCCAGCTGGGGATTAACCCATATGTCACTAGATGGGTAGCTAACTGTCTCACCAACAGAACCCATACTGTCAAAGTTGGGGATTCCACCTCCAGCAGTAGGACAGTTACCAGTGGGGTACCACAAGGTTCTGTCGGGCCCTCTACTGTTTGGACTCTATTTCTTGGAAGTCCAAGTGAAAGTAGATGACCTGTGACTTACCAAGTTCACAGATGACT